>NC_069737.1:421048-578548 GCF_027358585.1 Pangasianodon hypophthalmus | reverse complement strand
GTGTAGTGCACTCCACAGGGCGGTGTGTGTGTGTGTGTGTGAGTGTGTGTGTGTGAGTGTGTGTGTATATAGCAGGCAGCAGGAGTGTAGTGCACTCCACAGGGCGGTGTGTGTGTGTGTGTGTGAGTGTGTGTGTGTGAGTGTGTGTGTATATAGCAGGCAGCAGGAGTGTAGTGCACTCCACAGGGCGGTGAAGGCGCTGAGCTCAGGCCCTCTGTAGTGCGCGGATGTCGGCAGCAGGAGGGTTCGGGACTCGGCCCGCGGCGGGTTCGGCCTGTGGTCAGAGTGAAACCGGAAGTGGACCGACACTAACCCCGGGGCTGAGACGGTGAGAGCTGAATTCACACTGATATAGACACTGAGTGTGTGTTTATAACAGAATTATCTCTCTTTTAAAGGTTAGAGATTTGAGCTCAGTTGTGAAATAAATACTGAAATACAGTGAAACTACGGTTCATTTAGCCTAGCCTAGCTTAGCTTAGCTTAGCAATGCAAACAAGCGGTTGTGGATCTGAGGCTGCGACTTCTTTAAACTACTCCAATAAAATAAAAAATAAAAAACACTTTCTGTATATTAAATATCTCTAAAGTAAACATTCCAGCCGCGATATCATTCATTATTTACAAATATCGATGCTACTTTAGCTCGCTAATACTGTTTCCGATATATCAGAGTGTGTTCATATTAAGTTTATTTTGTTAAAAATAATTATAAGCACACATCATGTCTGTGACGATTTTATGAACGTTTTAATCTCCATAAACTTTATAAATTATAGTCAGAGCAGCCATTTTAGGTGATTATCCGTGATTGAGATGCGGGAGGTATGAGGAAGTCTCGGGCCGCGTCCCAAACGGCGCCATGTTGGAAGTGAAGCGCACTACGTAGGGCTTACAGGAGGCCTGAAGTAGTGCACTAGTGTAGGGATCAGCTGGTGATTTGGGATACAGCCCGAGTCTTGTTTAGCGTATAGCCTGAGCCGTGTGTTGATGGTGACGTGTAGAAGCAGCATAAGGGACTTAAAGCAAATAAAACAAAACACAAAATTAAAATTATTCCTTTGTTTCAGGTATTTTTGGCGATCAGTAAGTAAATAAATGGAATAATGTAAATAATGTAATGTAAATAAACACAGAATGATAATAATAATAATAATAATAATGCCAGGTGCATAATATTTGCAGTAGTAGAGAATGAAACACTGTTTTTTATTAATGCATGGATGTGAAATTGTTTTACTGAATATTTGATGTTTTCTCTCCACAGATCAGTCGATGTCCAGAATCCTAATGATTCCTGACTCTGCCATGACACAGTGATATTTAATGGACTGCTCTAAACACCATTAAATTAGAGAATTATATTAAAACCTAGTGTGTGTAGTGTGTGTGTAGTGTGTGTGTGTGTTAGAACATCGTACAGCAGTGTAAGCATGGTGGATAACCGCTACGCCACGGCGTTGGTGATCGGCTCTGTGCTGAGCCTGTTGGCCAGCGTGTACCTCTCTGTGGCGGTCGGTACTCAGCACTGGTACCAGTACCGCAGTCCGCCGCCTAGCAACGACGCCAACAACGGCTCGGACCTGCGGGAGCTGCGGGAACAGTTCGGGAGCGAGGACGTGCCCGAGACGCAGTACAGTCAGGCTCTGTTCCGCCTCAACGGCTCTCTGGGGCTGTGGTGGCGCTGCATCGTCATATCTCAGCAGGGTGAGGACACGAGTGTGTGTGAGATATTAAAGCAGCCGCGTGTGAGATATTAAAGCAGCGGTCTGTAATATTTAAGGCCCCCTGATATCCCTCTTGAGAACTGCAATAAGCATTAACAGGAGATCTTTTCTCTCACTGATCCTCAAACTCTCACTTTTACACCTCATCTGTTAAGAAAAAGGGGCGGAGCTTCTGGCTGACTCATTTCAGGGCCAGAAATTTTTAAATAGGAATCTTTTTTTTTTTTTTTTTTTTAGACACACTCACGCAGACTCTTTAGAAATAGCGTTAAAACTGGAATGTATTTTTTTTTTACTATTTAAATCCTAAAAAAAGTCTTGAAATGACGAAATGCACAGATTTATTATAACTTTGTGAATCGCTGCTCTTCTAATTCAGCTGCTCTGTGATTATGAGAGGTCTATAAACATTTAAAACTCCCAGACTGCACCTGTAATTTAATTGAACAGTTAAACGGGAGTGAGTTATTTAAATGTTTGTGTTTTGGTGTAACATGTTCTGCTTCCTCTCTCCGCGTCGCTGTGTTCAGACTCTAAGACGCTGTCCCAGTGCGAGGCCTTCACTTTACCTCAGCAGTTCGAAATCAAGTACAAACTCCTGAATGCCAGCGGTGAAGAGGATTTCCTGCGCACGTGTACGTGTTTATGTTTGTATATTTATATATTTATATATCTGTGATTTATTTAATGTGTGAATATTTTCTTATTTAGAGGATTATAGAGGATCAGATATTGAGGATTATGGACAGTTATAGAGGCTTGTAGAGGGATGTGTGTGAGTGTGTGTGTGTGTGAGTGTATGTGTGTGTGTTCTCTCGGTGTGTAACGTGTGTGTGTGTGTGTGTGTATCAGCTCTGTGGCGATGTCGCTTCATCTTCCCGCTGCTGTCTCTCGGCCTGGTGTTCCTGGCGGCGCTGGTCGGAGTGTGTGCGTGTCTCTGCCGCAGCCTCACACCCACCCTGTTCGTCGGGTTACTGCACCTGCTGGCAGGTAAACAACATGCCTTACACACCTTACACACACACACCTTAACCACACACACTCACACACACACACATGCACACACGCTTTATAAACACACACACACACACACACACACACACACACACACGCTTTATAAACACACACACACACACACACACACGCACTCACGCTTTATAAACACACACACACACACACACGCTTCATAAACACACCTTACAGACACACCCACAGGGTTATATATAATTATAGAGGACTATAGAGGGTTATAGATGATTATAGAGGGTTATAGATTTTTATAGAGTGTTATATATGATTATAGAGGGTTATAGATTATTATAGAGTGTTATATATGATTATAGAGGGTTATAGATTATTATAGAGTGTTATATATGATTATAGAGGGTTATAGATTATTATAGAGTGTTATATATGACTATAGAGGGTTATATATGATTATAGAGGGTTATAGATTATTATAGAGTGTTATATATGATTATAGAGGGTTATATATGACTATAGAGGGTTATAGATTATTATAGAGTGTTATATATGATTATAGAGGGTTATAGATGACTATAGAGGGTTATAGAGGGTTATAGATGACTATAGATGATTATAGAGAGTTAAACAGGATTGTACGGCGTGTGCCAAAAGTCTCCATGAATAGAGGAAGTTAACACTTTTTAGCAAAATGTAACTTTTATTTACAAAACCTCCTGTACATGACTTTGCCATTTCTGTGTAAACACACGGAGTCGTCTCTCTCACTCATGAGGAACTCGTGTTAACACATCTGGTGTTATTGCATGTAATTGCATCTCCATAGCAACCTTGCGATAGCTTCCTGATGCAGCCATGAGAACGATTTCAATACGTTCTTCTTTCGTCAGAGGCGTTCTTAAAGACTATCTGAAAAATATGTATAAGATAAACCAAGTATGAAAAGTTTTGGTAGACAGAAGTAAAAAGTTTTGGTAGCTAAGAAGTGTTAATTTCCCCTGTGTATGGAGATGACACGCTGTAGAGGATTGAAGAGGACTGTAGAGTATTATAGAGGGTTATAGAGGACTATAAAGGGTTACAGAGGATTATAGAGTGTATAGAATACAATAGAGAGCTATAGTAGGATGAAGAGTGTTATAGAGCATTACAGAGGGTTATAGAGAGACTGATTATACTTTCTTACTGTATTATCGCAGTGTAGTTCTTATAACTGCTATATTATCACGGTATAGCTCTTATAACTGCTATATTATCACTGTATAGTTCTTATAACTGCTATATTATCACTGTATAGTTCTTATAACTGCTATATTATCACGGTATAGCTCTTATAACTGCTATATTATCACGGTATAGCTCTTATAACTGCTATATTATCACTGTATAGTTCTTATAACTGCTATATTATCACGGTATAGCTCTTATAACTGCTATATTATCACGGTATAGCTCTTATAACTGCTATATTATCACTGTATAGTTCTTATAACTGCTATATTATCACGGTATAGCTCTTATAACTGCTATATTATCACTGTGTAGTTCTTATAACTGCTATATTATCACGG
Organism: Pangasianodon hypophthalmus; assembly: GCF_027358585.1. Lineage (NCBI taxonomy): Eukaryota > Metazoa > Chordata > Actinopteri > Siluriformes > Pangasiidae > Pangasianodon > Pangasianodon hypophthalmus. Next base: position 574,266 of record NC_069737.1, on the reverse strand, counting down.
TATAGCTCTTATAACTGCTATATTATCACTGTATAGCTCTTATAACTGCTATATTATCACTGTATAGCTCTTATAACTGCTATATTATCACTGTATAGTTCTTATAACTGCTATATTATCACGGTATAGCTCTTATAACTGCTATATTATCACGGTATAGCTCTTATAACTGCTATATTATCACTGTATAGTTCTTATAACTGCTATATTATCACGGTATAGCTCTTATAACTGCTATATTATCACTGTGTAGTTCTTATAACTGCTATATTATCACGGTATAGCTCTTATAACTGCTATATTATCACTGTCTAGCTCTTATAACTGCTATATTATCACTGTCTAGCTCTTATAACTGCTATATTATCACTGTGTAGCTCTTATAACTGCTATATTATCACTGTGTAGCTCTTATAACGACTATATTATCACAGTATAGTTCTTATAACTGCTATATTATCACTGTGTAGCTCTTATAACTGCTATATTATTGCTGTATAGTTCTTATAACTGCTATATTATCACTGTATAGTTCTTATAACTGCTATATTATCACTGTGTAGTTCTTATAACTGCTATATTATCACTGTGTAGCTCTTATAACTGCTATATTATCACTGTGTAGTTCTTATAACTGCTATATTATCACTGTCTAGCTCTTATAACTGCTATATTATCACTGTGTAGCTCTTATAACTGCTATATTATCACTGTGTAGCTCTTATAACTGCTATATTATCACTGTGTAGCTCTTATAACGACTATATTATCACAGTATAGTTCTTATAACTGCTATATTATCACTGTATAGCTCTTATAACTGCTATATTATCGCTGTCTAGCTCTTATAACTGCTATATTATCACGGTATAGCTCTTATAACTGCTATATTATCACTGTATAGCTCTTATAACTGCTATATTATCACCGTATAGTTCTTATAACTGCTATATTATCACTGTATAGTTCTTATAACTGCTATATTATCACTGTATAGCTCTTATAACTGCTATATTATCACGGTATAGCTCTTATAACTGCTATATTATCACTGTATAGTTCTTATAACTGCTATATTATCACTGTGTAGTTCTTATAACTGCTATATTATCACTGTATAGTTCTTATAACTGCTATATTATCGCTGTATAGCTCTTATAACTGCTATATTATCACTGTATAGTTCTTATAACTGCTATATTATCACTGTGTAGTTCTTATAACTGCTATATTATCACTGTCTAGCTCTTATAACTGCTATATTATCACTGTCTAGCTCTTATAACTGCTATATTATCACTGTGTAGCTCTTATAACTGCTATATTATCACTGTGTAGCTCTTATAACGACTATATTATCACAGTATAGTTCTTATAACTGCTATATTATCACTGTGTAGCTCTTATAACTGCTATATTATCACTGTATAGCTCTTATAACTGCTATATTATCACTGTATAGTTCTTATAACTGCTATATTATCACTGTGTAGCTCTTATAACTGCTATATTATCACTGTGTAGCTCTTATAACTGCTATATTATCACTGTGTAGCTCTTATAACTGCTATATTATCACTGTATAGTTCTTATAACTGCTATATTATCACCGTATAGCTCTTATAACTGCTATATTATCACGGTATAGTTCTTATTACTGCTATATTATTACTATATAGTTCATATAACTGCTATATTATCACTGTATAGTTCTAATAACTGCTATATTATCACTGTATAGCTCTTATAACTGCTATATTATCACTGTATAGCTCTTATAACTGCTATATTATCACTGTGTAGTTCTTATAACTGCTATATTATCACGGTATAGCTCTTATAACTGCTATATTATCACTGTATAGTTCTTATAACTGCTATATTATCACTGCGTAGTTCTTATAACTGCTATATTATCACTGTCTAGCTCTTATAACTGCTATATTATCACTGTCTAGCTCTTATAACTGCTATATTATCACTGTGTAGCTCTTATAACTGCTATATTATCACTGTGTAGCTCTTATAACGATTATATTATCACAGTATAGTTCTTATAACTGCTATATTATCACTGTGTAGCTCTTATAACTGCTATATTATCGCTGTATAGTTCTTATAACTGCTATATTATCGCTGTATAGTTCTTATAACTGCTATATTATTGCTGTATAGTTCTTATAACTGCTATATTACTGCTGTATAGTTCTTATAACTGCTGTTATTGCCGTATAGTTCTTATAACTGCTATATTATCGCCGTGTAGTTCTTATAACTGCTATATAATCCCTGCATAGTAATTATAATTGATGTACAATCACTGCATAGTTCTAATAACTGCTGTATAATCACTGTATAGTTGTTATAACTGCTGTGAAATCACTGTGTAGTTGTTTAACTGCTGTATAATTATAACTGCTGTATAATTAAGTCAGTAAGTGACGGTGGTTGTCTCGCCGTCCCCGCAGGTCTGTGCTCTCTGGCGACGGTGTGCTGCTTCCTGGCAGGAATGGACCTGCTGCACCGAGAGTTGGAGTTGCCTGAGGGCGTCGTCTCGTCTCTGGGCTGGTCGCTGTACCTGGCCCTGGTCTCCTCCCCGCTGCAGATGATGGCAGCTGCTCTGTTCATGTGGGCCGCCAGGAGCCACCGCAAGAACTACACTCGCATGACTGCTTACAGGGTCGCGTAATCCACACAGTGTTACACCACGACCAGAGAACCGTAACGCAGAGTCAGCCTACATCTGAGAATCAAACACATCACATACACAGCTCACCTGAGGACTCACCTGAGGACTCACCTGAGGAGTTGTTTTAGGGATCACATAAAGTGTAACCTGAGGAATCACCTAAGGAATCTCTCATTGAGTCATCAGAGGAGTAACCTGAGGAAACACCTGAGGAGTCACCAAGGGAATCATTAGGGGAGTTGGGAGGGGGACCTGACGAGTCACTTTAGTGACTAATTACTGAGGATTTATAACGTGTTATAAGCTACTCATTACTGCCTTATTCACCACTAAACACCGGCTTACAGCAGAGTCCAAATGTCTGAGTGAACAGCTTCCCCAATACCACTACACCATCCTGCAGAATATCCATCAAAAATAACTTACTGAACATCATCTGCTCATAAATATCATAACAATATTCAAATGTATTCCTATAAACATCTACCGAAGTGTGTTTTTAAACCTGTAATGTTTCTATAATTTTCAGGACAAAGCGCAAAACCTGGGATTCGTGATATCGTTTCATCTTTTCGAGTCTCTGTGGACGTTTTTCAGGCCCTGAAAGTAAGCACTGCCCCTCGGCGTCGCTCACAGAGCTGATATATGTAGAGTTCCTCGCAGACTCCTGTGAAGCGCTCATGAAATAAAACGAGCGTTTATTATAAGCTTTTAATTCTTAACATAAATAAAATTGTTAGAGATTTTTGGTGAAAAGTGTGTAGGCTAGAAGAAAGTCAAAGTAGATTTCAGGGTTTTGTGGGTTTTTTTTTTTTTGCGAGTCTGTTTAATATAAACAGCTCCTCAAGTGAAGGAATAATGTTCGATTATAATTGTGGGCGTGGCACATCACAGGAACTGATCTGATTGGTCACCACTAAGTGATATTAGCATCTCATTCGCATTGAATAGATTTTATTTTGCTCTGTATGTGGCGTCTTCCCAATCCTTCATACATCTTTAAAAAAAAAAAAAAACAAATAATATTTTTTATTGTTATAGATAATGTTTTTCCTCGTATATTACCACAGTGATAAAAAGTTTTGGCACTGCGTGGTTTCCAGTAATGACCGAGACGATTAATAATTTATTCGCATATTCGTATATTATTCCCCGTGAGCTACAGCTGACTGATTCTTTTTATGCCCTGATTTTATTTTTAATTGTGTGATTTTAGAAATTAACTTGAAAGCGAGTTTAAAATGGACTGCAGTTGGGGAAAAAAAAAAAAAAGTCCAGTAGCCGTATTAGGATAAATATAAATTTCTTGTGTTCATTGTGAAGCTGTTAAAAATGTAACCCAGTTAGTTTTGTCCACTTTATTACTGTGTATTCAATAAAGTTTGTCATTTCTTTGTAAATACGTCTGAATACAAATAGCATAAATACTTTGGAATGCAGTTATTTAAGAGGTGCATTAACCACTGAAGCCTTTTAATAATTTTGTTTTTCTTTCTCACGGTCTGGATTGTGGTCTTCATTACACTGTTTTGTTTCAATTCTTTAAATCTCATATTGGAATGTTTTTTTTTTTTCATAATCACTTCCAATCTGTATCCTTTCTGTTGTGTGTATATTTATATATTTATAGATCCATTGGAATTATTTTTTTTTTGGTTAGCATCATGTGCCTCATGACTAAATTTTGCTAAAACGTTTGTAAATTTTCTCTTAAACCGTATGCAATACGTTAACGCTGAGTTTAAACAGATACCTCGCGGTCAGGAGGAGACACCAGGACAGTCCACTGTGACTCTGTAATTCTGTCCAGATTACTTTTCGGTTTTTATACGTGTTTTTATATTCCTACATTTTAGATGAGTGATCACAATAAACGTCTTTCCAAGTGGAATATGTATTTGGTGATTTATTTATATTTATTTATAGATTAGAAATGTGAGAGGAAAACAGAACCTGCACTGCTGTCCTGACCTCCGTAACCCACGCTGTGAGTTTGGGGAAGATCAGAGAAAGTTGAGTTTTTCACCCAAAAGAAACACAAAGTCTAACCTCTTACAGTTTATTCAGGTGACGTTTTTGACGTTCTGAGATTTTCTTCATATTCACACTGTTGGTCCTTGAGATCGAGACGTAGACAGAAGCACAAGTTTTGTTTTCCGATCACGCTCCAAAGCTGAGATCTGAGGTTCCTGTTTTCAGTACAGAAAATGACTGGAATATATTGGAAATGCGACCCTCAGATCTCAGCTGAGAAGTTAATACAACATCAATAATAATAATAATAATAATAATAATAATAATAATTGCCCCTCTGTGGTGTTTGTGGGTGATAAGGGGCACACAAGCTCCTCTTGATGCCTAGTAATCTGCACACATCACTGTTGATCTGAAAATAGTTTTGGATGGTTGCTCTGGAGTCATAATTTAGGAATAAAATTAATATTTTACAGTGTATTATGGTATTTAAACAATGATTTCTAAGAAACACTGCTTATGTTTAAAGGTGAAGATGGTCATTTCTGTGCCAGCAGCCTCTCCAAACTGAATTCCAATAATAACCACATTATAGTGTATTAGCTGAAGAAAATGCGAGTGGTGCTTGCCCATGGCTCCAAAATTCTATTATTATTATTATTAATACACATCGTATGCACTTTATATATAAACTATTATTTAAAATAAAAATAATATTACTAAGATCAATAATAATAGTTAATATTTTAAATATTTTTTAATAATTTTTTTTTTACAAAAATAACAACCACAATGGTAAAAGACAAAAAATAATTAAAATCATCAGTCCCAGTAAACACACAGAGCATGTGAGTGGAGTACACATCGTTTAATTAACAATCACCATCAGTAAACACAAACAGGAAAGACAGAAGCTGCAGCGTTGATGACAGAGCAGACACGTGCACGCGGAGAGCAGTAAGGAGCATTCTGATTACCGACCTGCTGGACATGAGGCTCGAGGAGAACATAAAAGTAAGGATGTAATTAAACTATAAACTATACATTTACATACGTTGGTGGGTGTCATTTTAAAACACAAAGGTGCTACAACAGCAGCAGGTCTGTGGTGGGATTTGGTGGCTTTGTGGTAAAAGCCTCGCCTCTGGACTCGACAGCTCCTGGTTTGAATCCAGCCCGTGTCTGTATCTGGTGTGATGAGCAGAAGGTTGAGTTAAAATTATAGGCCTTTGTGATGTAAAAAATTAAACAAAGATGGTGTGTGACGGTGCTACTTCGAATCTGGGCCATTTATGTAGTTATATGAAGGTGAAAAGGTTTATATAAGAGGAGGCTTGTGTGAGTTCCTGTGGCTCATGTGGATGAGCGTCGCCTCTGGGTTGAGAGGTTGCTGGTTCAAACCCCAGCCAGGACTCCAGGATGTGAATGCAGTCGGTTCGGGAATCAATGGCAGGAAGAGTGATGTGGAAGGTGCAGGATGGCCTGAGGGTGTGTACTGGTGAGAGGGGGGGTAATATCCGGGCAGCTGCCCCCCCTGAGTCACGGCTGGAGGGAAAAGGGGTTATGGCACTCGGTGAGTGAGTGTCGACTTAGTTTTGCATAATATAGGAACCTCTGCAAAAAACTAAGTCAACACTCACCTGTAAGGCATCAACACCACTTTCCTCTCTAGACCTGGTTTCACCCTGCAACCAGCCCTCTGCACCCCTCCCACACCCATCAATTCCGGGACTATCTACATGCACATCCTGGAGTCCTGGCTGGGGTTTGAACCAGCAACCTCTCAACCCAGAGGCGACGCTCAGCCACATGAGCCACAGGATCTCACACAAACCTCCTCTTATATAAACCTTTTCACCTTCATATAAGTCACCTTCAGAGAGCCAAATAAACTGCACAGACTTGTAGACGACACAAAAAAACACCCTTTTAACTCCACCTTCTACATTTCTCCACTCAACAAAACAAACACAAGAACAAGCTGGAGTTGAACTAGAGAGCTTCCAGTCCAGAGACAAGCATTTTACCACAAAGCCACCAAACCTCAACACAGACACCCTGCTGTCATAGCGCCTTTGTGTTTTAAAATGACACGCACAAAAAACCCACAAAACATCCATATATCCACTTCATCCATATATCCACTGTATATATAACATACTGTATATACGGTATATATCGTCTCCATCAGTGAACAGTTGATAACTTCAACAAAATAATTCATGCGTAAACTGTGATGAATTTCCTGGTTACACAACTGCACTATTTGTCCATGTAGCACACAGTTATTTAAGGAATGATTTATATTCGCACTATCGGGTGTCACCCAGATGAGGATGGTTCCCTTTAGAGTCTGGTTCCTCTCAAGGTTTCTTCCTCATATCGTCTCAGGGAGTTTTTCCTCACCACCATCACCTCTGGCTTCCTCATTAGGGATAAATTTATACATTTAAAATTCATATCCTGAGTTTCTATATTTCTGTAAAGCTGCTTTGTGACAAGGACCATAGGTAAAACTGCTATACAAATAAAATCAAATGATAGAAAGCCACCAGCCAGATACACAAACAACAGATCAACATTTAGCCCTGATGCTAATTACTGAAAATTTACAGAAGAGCTTTAAATAAGAACTAACGCAGTGATCACCTCTTACAGCATGGAATTAACACAGAACATAAACACTTACAGCACTCAATAACCTGATGCTTAGCACCCAGCTGTTATCATGTTTAATTACGTCTGTCTGATTCCCACAAAATTAGCTTTGCACCATCTCGAGATGCTCCAGACAAAGAATTATCAAAAGAGTTTTGATTGATTTAATCACTGTGGAGAAACAGGCCCATGTATTTGTGGGTGTGGCAAATAATAACTAATTAGCTTATATCTTGTGAACGCAATGTCCAAACTTCATGAATCTCGGTTCACATGCACAACAGGACAGTCTGATCTAACATACCAAATTTCACGAATTTCTGATGTTCGGGGGCCAAACAGCAAATTCTAAATGATCAGCCATTTATCTCAGTGTGAGGGACAGATGTCGGCTGTAATACTAAAGTTGCCCACAAGAGGGAGCCACAGGATAATAAACCTTTTTAAGTTTAATCTTTTTCATCAGTTTCCGTCAATTTGAAAGGCTGAATAATTCAACATGTAATAAAATATAAAGATGCATCTCCTGACTTTTATAAAATTAGTTTGCAAACAAATGTATGAAATGCTCAAAGATGATTAAATGTTATCTTAATTTTTATATTAATTATTAATCTGCTGATTCTTCTTCTTCTTCTGCCAATTTCTTAATCCATTTCACATATTCATCAAAAAGTACAGAGTAAAAACAGTGATATATTTCCAACACAGACATTAATATAATGACTCTGATTTTTAACAATAAAAAATAAACATATCCTTTTAAACCTATTCACTGTAATCTATTCTATTTACCAAGTTTTTCCCAACAAGTAATTTCATGTTTTTAGACACTGTGTGTTTGTGTACATGTATATAAGCGCTAAAATATTATGTTAAATTCTCAAAGTAAATTAACAGAAGGAAGTGAAGAATGTTCACAGATTACACTGGAAAACTCAGAGATATAGTTGGGGTCATAAATTTACATACACCTTGCAGAATCTGCAAAATGTTAATAATAATAATAAAAAAAGAGGGATCATAAAAATTTCATTGTGTTTTTTATTTAGTTCTGCCCTGAATAAGCGATTTCACACAGCAGGTGTATACATCTAGTCCCCAAGACACAATAATAACTGAATTTACGCAAATGAACCAGTTCAAAAGTTTCCATACGCTTGATTCTTAATAGTCAAGTCATCCTCTGAGCACTCTGCCAGGAACGTTGTCTGGTCCAGCAGCCTTCTGGGGGTTGACTCTGTGTAGAGTCTTCCTGAAAACATGAGCCGTGGTTAGACACAGCACCTGGTCACTGGGAGGAGCGGTGGTCTTCCTCGCCGTCACGCCATTCTGTGCCTCGAACCGAGCGTAGAAGTTGTTCAGCGCATCTGGGAGGGAGGCATCACTGTCACAGGCAGGTGATGTTGTCCTGTAGTTGGTGATGGCCTGGATGCCCTGCCACATGCGCCGCGTGTCTCTGCTGGCCTTAAAGTGGTTGTGGATTCTCTGAGCGTGTGCGCGCTTCGCCTCTCTGATGGCCCGGGATGGTTCTTAGGGCCATCTTGTCGCCTGCTCTGAAAGCCGAGTCCCGGGTCCTCAGTAGCGCACACACCTCTGCAGTCATCCACGGCTTCTGGTTGGAGTGTGAGGTGATGGTCTTGGAGACAGTGACGTCATCAATGCACTTGCTGATATAGCTGGTCACTGATGTTGCGTATTCCTCCAAGTCAGTGAAGTCGCCGTTGGTTGCCGCTTCCCTGAACATGTGCCAGTCAGTGTGTTCAAAACAGTCCTGAAGAGCAGAGATGGCTCCTGCTGACCAGGTTTTCACCTGCTCCAGAACCGGTTTGGAGCATCTGACGAGTAGCCTGTATGCTGGGATTAGCATAACGCCAGTCAGTGTGTTCAGAACAGTCCTGGGTGTGGGGTGTGAATTCAGCTGCTCGCTAACAGCCCCATACAGTTCACAGAGAGCCTCCTTAGCATTAGCACTGGGGAGAATACTCTGTGTTGTTACCTGGATGATCAACGAGTGTTTTTGTTTTGTGATATTTGTTCATGAGTCTGACTGAGGACAACTGAGGGACTCGGACACAACTATTACAAAAAGTGCAAACATTCACTGATGCTCAAGAAGGCAACACGATACATTAAGAGTCGGGGGGGTGTAAACTTTTGAACAGGATGATTAGTGTAAATTGTTATTATTTTGTCTACTGGAAAACATGTAAATACCTTATGTAGCTTCTGAAGGGCAGTACTAAATTAAGTACTAAATTTCCTCTCACACTCCAAAGCTGAGATCTGAGGTTCCTGTTTTCAGTATAGAAAATGACTGGAATATATTGGAAATGCGACCCTCAGATCTCAGCTCCAGTCTACGGCTTCACCTCAGGAACCAACGGTGTGAATATGAAGAAAATCTGAGAACGTCAAAAACCTCACCTGAATAAACTGTAAGAGGTTAGACTTTGTGTTTTTTTGGGTGAAAAACTCGACTTTCTCTGATCTTCCCCAAATTCACAGCGTGGGTTAGAGAGCTCAGGACTTAGACAGCAGCTCAGGTTCTGTTTTCCTCTCACACTCCAAAGCTGAGATCCGAGGGTTTCTGGTTTCTGATGTATTATAATATATTTCACAGGCTCCATATTCCGCCTTCAGTACGTTGCACGAATACATAGTGCCGCAGGCGGCCCGGTCCGACTCAGAACACGTTGCACTCAGACAGAATACACTGCTAGGAGGAGCTCGGGCCGGACCACACGGCCTGGGAGCAGGTTACGCGGTCATGGAGAAAATGTCTTTTCAAGTGGAATATGTATCTGCTGATTTTTATTTATTTATAGGCCTGATTGAATACATTCATACATACATAAACATTTCTGGTGAAAGTGTAAATATACATACTAATAGTTTACTTTTTTAAAATAAAATTTAAAATGGAAAATTAAAGTTTGTTTTAAAAAATTCAAGTAAACAATCCATTGCATCATATTGCATCATATTTTGGTTAGGAATCATGCTGTGATGATTTTAAAACCTGAGGCTGTGATTTATAAGAAAAAGATTAAAATCATCGGCTTTGGTACTGTGCATGCAACTTCCTGTCCTCTTTTCCTGAACTCCTCATTTTTCAGTTTTTATCTCAGTCTGTTTTCGCTCGTATACTCGGGACGCTCAGCGTTTTCTTGCGAGCCAGATGGAAGGCGATTCCCTTCTCGTAGTAAGCGGCCTCGTTGATGAAGAGAGGATGAAGCGGTTCTTCTTCTTCGTAGCTCAGCGTCTCTCCAGAGAACGTCAGGAACACAGGATCTCCACGCTGAAGAAGGCAGAAGTCTTGATCCTGGAGGATTCATTCACATTTTAGACATTTTAGAAATTTATTAAAAACTTCAGTTAGCGCTCCACCGTCCTGACTGCACACCTAATCCGACTCCCCAAATTATTTTTCAGGAGACTGGCCCAAAAATGTTCAAGTTTAGCAGTTATTCAGATTTTTTTCGCTGCAGTTCAGCCTTCATCCACACGGTGGCAGCACTGCTCACACCCTCAGTGTATTTTAGCCACATCGTAATCGGTACCAGTGAGACCCTCAGTGTTTATGTTGTTTATGAGGAACAACAACAAATTTGATATTTAAGATGACAGATATTAAACAATTTTACCCAAAAACACACTGCAGTAGCTTTATTTAGTCTTATAATGGACATTTTACCCTGCACTAAACATCTCCCTGATCTCAGCTTTGGAGCTTGATAGGAAAACAAAACATGTGCCTCCGTCTACGTCTCGATCTCAGGAACCAGCGGTGCGAAAAAAACTGTAAGGAACTTTGTGTTTTTTGGGTGAAGAACTCAGGTTTCTCTGATCTTCCCCAAATTCACAGCGTGGGTTAGGGAGGTCAAGACTTAGACAGCAGCGCAGGTTTTGTTTTCCTCTCGCACTCCTAAGCTGAGATCTGAGGGTCTTGTTTTTCTGATATATTCTAATATTTTCAACAGGCCGGATTAACCAGATGAAGCGGTAGAGTCTTACTGAGTCCCGATAGCTATAGACATGCAAAAGTCAGAGCACCAGGTTTGCAAATCATTGAAGTTCTGATGCTGAAGTGGCAATATTGATGCTAAATTTGGAAATGATCACTTGCGCAACATATTCTGACAGTGGAAACTTATCTGAATGGGCCACTGAAATAATATAGTCCATTAATAGTAATAACAATATTACTGTCCGATCTGCTAGCACTGTTACGGTGTAGTCATATATCAGATTTGTTTAAGAATGAATGTGATTTTAATACCTGTAGCTGTGGATGGATGGCAGCCGTGGGTTTTCCAGTCTTAGGGTCTCTGGGGTAATCGATACTTTTCTGAATTAAATAGGCCTCTACTTCTCCTCCTTCAATTACTTTCCCTTAAAGAAGATAAAAGTTTGGCTGATTAGCTTTGTAGATACAGATGAGGTCTGTCTTAATCAAAACCCCATAATATTATAGCTGAAACTACCCCAATACATTACATCATAAAGGAACTGATATACCTGAGTTGAAGGTTTCAGTCCAGTCCAGAATGGCGTCTACACCCTGTTTCATGAAGTTGAAGATGTCTGATCTGACAACGCCTTGTGGCTGTGGCCCGACTTCTAAAGCTGAAGAACCACAACCCAAAAACACGGTCAACAACACTGCATAACAATGACAGAACAGCTATTTTATAGAATAAAAAATTTGGACCTGGTCCATGGAACACACACTTACAGATGCCATACTTAGCAACAGACTCTAGGGAATAAGCTTCTCCAGGTGGAACATTAATCAACAGCAATCTCACAGGCACGTCGGTGATTTTGGCCTGTTATACACACAATAATGCAAAAATCTGAATGCAAAAAAAAAAAAACAGAAGAACAAATCTGACACACTAGCAATGAAAAAGCATCATTCGATACCTGTAAGTGTTTAAAGATTTGAAGGCAGATCCAGTTGCTCCAAGAGTAGGAGATGACGGTGAGGCCCATGTTAGCCGTGGTGTTATGGAGGTCACAGATAATATCTACAGCATCTTCTGAACCTTTGGGACCCAACAGAGAGTTTAACTGCTGAGCTCTCTGTATCTCATACGGAGTATCAGAAGTGATCGGAGACCTGAGAGAGAGATAGACATTGCCATTGCGTTATAGATCTTCCCTCTAATTAATCTATAGCTGGTCAAATCCTGAGCTGTTTGGTGATAATTATTTAAAAGAACTTCAGTGTTATTGTCAGAATGTCGTGATGCCACCCTGACCTAAGCAAGGCACTGGTAAAGCAGCGGTTGAGGTCCTTGTCCATGTATCTCCTGCACTCTTCTATAGCACGTGGGTTGGACAGCACCGTGGTGAGAGGGATGGACCATGCGGCATCACCTTTCTCTTTCTGCTGTCGTTCCAGCTCCAGCACCACGTAAATCCCAGACATCTCGTTTCCATGTGTGCCACCACAGATCGCCACACGGCGCAGCACTGGCAAACTGATCATCTCCATCTAACAGGAAAAAGCATAATGCACTAATAATACACCAAGTAACACAAGAACAATTCACAAATAACACACCAATAATGCCAATAATGCACCATACCATAACATACCATATAAAACACCAAACAACAACAGTAACGTACCAAATAACGCACCATAAACACACCAGATAAAAACGTCTGCGATGCTCCTGTGCTGCAGTCAGAATGGAATCTTTAAATGCAATTTTCTCCTTTTTCACTTTAACCAGAATGTACAATGTTCTAACTTTACTTCTGGTCAAGATACATGCAAATGAGGAACATTTTTCAGTTCAACTATCACCAGATAACAAATCTAACGCAACTGTAGTTCTACATTCTGTCTCAGAGCAAAAGGACAATTCCTGGTTACTGGGGTGGAACCGTAAAGGACACGGCTTTTGTGAATTGAATGTAGTGGACATTTAAAACTCCTTAAACACTGGAGGTTTAAAATTGTAGTAGTATTCCTGTTATTCCTGTTAGAAAAAAATGTAGTTTCTCTAACATAAGTTCTGTGGTGCTTCTGCTCTAATACACTTACAGAACCTGTTTACTCAGATTCCCTGAGTAGGAAACTGACCAAACTCAAAACCAAGCTAACAAGCTAAACTGGAGTTAGGCATTTCTAATGGCAGGTAATCATTAGCATTTAAACTGTAAGTTACTACAAGTTAAAATTTAGGTTGAGTCACTGACTGAGGACTTAAAAAGTGGAATTTTATTCATCAATTCATTCATTCAATCATTCGTGTATTCATGTGTTTACAAGCTCACTTAGCAAGCAAATCATAGTTTCTATTATTAACAAGAAATTGTTGATTATAATAGTTCTGAAGAAAAGCATGCACAAAACTCAGCTCTGCGTATAACACACTGATCAGAGTCAGAATCAGAATCACAGAGTGCAGTGCTGAGCTACAGAAAACACCAACCTGAGTCTGAGTTCTGCTATACACAAAACCTTGTAAAAGTAAGTGAAAGAGTAAGTAAATTAAAAAAGGAAGGAGTCCTACCATTTATTGTTTAGCAAGAGCTTCTTAGTACACCTCTGTTTCTTCTCAAACATGTAAAGTGACAACCTTTGAACTCAACGTAAACATGACGAGATATTACAGAGCAACCACAAAGATACACATTTACCCGGGACTGCAGCCAGGTTGCTAAATCTAGCTGTGCACGTGCACACACAAACACGCGCACACACACACACACACACACACACACACACAGTAAACACACACACACACACACTTTAACAAAACCAAACCAAAAAAATCACACAAACCGGCAACTCAGAGACTCACTTCCTCCCCTGTTTCCTTCTCCAGTGTTGTTCTTCTCCAGTCTTCTTCTTCTTCTTCTTCACCCGGGTTCAGATTTCACCCAGTGACAGAAGCTGCCACTTCAGGCTGAGATCAGTTTGTCCTTACTCAAAGCATGTGTATGAAGAAATCGCCAGTCAGCACAACATAAAACATTGTGCTGAGTCATCTCCACTCCCTCCAGAGAAGAAAGAGGGAGAGGAAGAAGACAGAGCAGAGAGAGAGAGAGAGAGAGAGAGAGAGAGAGAGAGAGAGAGAGAGAGAGAGAGAAATTATTTGGAGCAAATTCCTGCAAAGCCTGGAAACTGTGGAAGTGTGAATATTATCAGTTCAGCATTTCAATTGCAAAAACTGACAGTTAACATGCAAATGATGACCTCGTTTTAAAAACTGGAGCATGCAGAGTATAGTACTGAGAAATCATTTGTGCTGTCATTAGTACACTTAGTAGAATAGTTTTAATCATATAACCATCACAGGTGTCTTTGTATCTCACGACCTCTTACACCAATCCAACATAAAACCTCACCTGTCCACCAGAGGGCGCAATCACCAGAACTTTAGGTTGCCATATTGATCTAGGTGAAGGTCAGTAAAGCATTGACATTACATTTATGACACCCTTATCCAGAGCAACTTACATTTATCTCATTTTTTACACAACTGAGCAGTTGAGGGTTGAGGGCCTCGCTCAAAGGCCCAGCAGTGGCAGCTTGGTGGTGCTGGGGATTGAACTTTCCGATCAGTAGTCCAACGTCTTAACCACTGAACTACTGTAATAATATTTCTGTTGCAGCAAGTAGAACCCTTAAAGTGTAACTCTTTGCCATCTCACCTGTACATTTAACCCACTCACAAACCACAGAAAACTTTCACACCTGAACCTCGAGAATGCGTCACTACACAAACTTTCACAATGGCCCTGTTTTCTCTCTGACATTCACCCCTTTAGTGCAGAAGTGTTTTTTTTCTCTCAGAAGCTAAATTGCTGCTTTCAATCATGCTTTCTAGTGGCAGTGGCGTCCCCTGGAGAGATCTGCAGCAGATTTCTCTCCTTCTGCCTCAACAGGTGCAGAAACGTTCATACATCTCGTAGGTGGTTTTTATGGTCATTTCAGAGAAACACGGCTTACAGCAGCCAAGAAAATCATGTGCGAGTTAATTTCTATTTCAGGAAATCCTTCTGGGATTTTTTGGCAGTTAGACACCTGTGATGTGCTGAAACGGGAAATGCAGGTGGGAACGTCGACTCGTGTAAACAGCGAGAGCTAACACAGAGACAGACGTGCAACAAGAGGAGGAATAGAGATTTAATAATTTTGCTAATAGATAATAATAAAAAGAAAAGAGAATCAGCATGGAGGTGAGCAGTACTGTGAAACTGAACTAGAGCTGTTTTTATCATGAGTTTTTATTATTGATTAAAAGAAGATTGTGAGCTTAAGTATAATTATGTGGTGGTGTGATGAAGCAGAGCTGCACATTTCCAAGTGTTTTATTCCCCTTACACCACAGCAATTTACCAACAATTACAACGTTTTTATTTATTAAAGAACAAGTCATACTTTCTATCCATTTATAATTACATTTAATGTTGTGGAACATCATTGAAATAAGTTAGTTCCTGTTGTCGCTTACGTTAAAGCAGCTATAAACAGTCGTTCCCTCACCAGCCTCTCTTTATTCTCTCACTTCAAGTTAATAAGACAAAAAAATAAACGCAGCTTGTTCCGCATGTTACTGAGAAACCGCAAAGAAGCGTAAACTCCTCTGTCCTGAAGACGTCGGAAAACTTAAAGTTACAGCTTTACCTCTGACTGTTACAAAGCGCTGACACTGGAGACTCCTTCCCTACATGTTACATAATGTCTCCTTACAGTAAACCGTTTATGTTGAGCATCCGCTGTACCCGTCCCTGTGAATGAGCTGTTACTATAGAAACGATAAAGTATTATTAATATAAACCTGCGATTTGCAGCTGCACTACTGTAAGAGCTGCTGTTATAGAGAATTAATCAACACCTTCTGACCAATCAGAATCCAGAATTTAGCAGCGCTGTGGTGTATTTCACAAATGAATTGTATTAAGACCCTTATTCACTGTCCACCAACCCGAATGCAGCAGAAGTGTGTGTGTGTGTGTGTGTGTGTGTGTGTGTGTGTGTGTGGTGTGTGTGAGTGATGTGAGTCATTAAGGGCAGCCTGAATCGTGTTTAATCCTGTTTAATTGCAGGGTTAAGAGGAGAAACGAGGAGCCTCCCGGCGTTCTCACACCTGCGCAAGCATCAAGAGAATCCAGAAGAGCTGAGGATAAAAGGCTTTTAACCCACAGAACCCAGGGGGTGTAACGTGACATTTCTGTGTTCAGACCACACACAACACACACGTACACACAGTCGCTGTGTTCCAGTGTATATACAGCGCCTTGCATAAGTATTCACCCCCCCATGCAACTGTTCCACATTTTATACTGTTACCACCAAGAGGGAACCAAGTCAGTATGATGAGATAAAATGTTTTTGGGGCAAGGAGAGGGTTAGAGCTCAAATCCAACAAAGTCCAAACACATCACTTCTAAATTCATAAGAATTTCACAACCGTAATCATGTGCTTAATAACCCAGAATCTCCATTTCATTTAATCGACCTTCCTTTTTATTCACTGTGTCTTCTAGGAATGTTAGATTAGTCTGATAATTCCCAGTTAATGATTTGTTTTTTGTTGTTTTTTTTTTTTTGGAAAAATAGAAACAAGTCATTAGTTTCTATAGATGTTCTATTTGCATGTACAGGAAAGAACATAACAGAATAGAACACAATAGAATAAAATAGAAAAGAATGTGAATAGAGCAAAACAACACAATAGAATAGAAAAAAGGAAAACAATACATAATAGAATAGAATAGAATAGAATTTAACAGAATAGAATAGAGTTATACACCTTTACCTTATAAGTCTGTTCCATGTTGTAGCTCTGATTGTGCTTGTCACACACACACACACACACGCACACACACATACACACACTTACCCACACACACACACGCACACATACACACACTTACCCACACACACGCGCGCGCGCGCACACACACACACACACACACACACACACACACACTTGCCCACACACACACACAGACACTTACACACACTTATCCACACACACGCGCACGCACACACACTTATCCACACACACACACACCTCGAACGCGCATCTCTTTAGGGAAAGCGCGCCGGGACGCACCGCACGCGCATCAGTGTCTCCGGTTAAGCTCGTGAGCATCTTCTCTGCCGGAACCAGAATGGCACTGAGACGGATGTTGAGCTCGTAACGCTTCCTTTATTTCTATTTTCTCACGCGGTTCCGTGTCGCGGCACTGATCCATGGCCTCGAACGTGACGCGCAACTGGACCAATCAGTTCGCGCAGCCGCCGTGGCGCGTGGCTCTGTGGTCGGTGGCGTACGGTTCGGTTCTGACCGTGGCCCTGTTCGGGAACCTGGTGGTGGTGTGGATCATCGTGGCTCACCGGAGGATGCGCACCGTCACTAACTACTTCCTGCTGAACTCCGCGTTCTGCGACGCCGCCATGGCCGCCTTCAACACGCTCATTAACTTCATCTACGCGGCGCACGGGGACTGGTACTTCGGAGAGGCGTACTGCAAGTTCCACAACTTCTTCCCCGTCGCCGCGGTGTTCGCCAGCATCTACTCCATGACCGCCATCGCCATGGACCGGTACCGAGCTCCAGTTACTAATAAATATCATTATTAACGCGTTCAGTCCGCGTTACCATCGCGTGTGTTTCTGATCAGTAAAGACTGTTAAGGTCTATACCATTATTATTATTATTATTATTATTATTATTATTATTATTATTATCTTCTCTCTCAAATCCAATCTCCACCAAATATAAGCCTTCTGGCTGAGCAGAGGGGATAATATTATTTTTTATTAAGTTTGGGAATTTAATTTCCTACTGCTGTCTCTCTCTCTCTCTGTCTCGCTCTCTCTGTCGCTCTCTGTCGCTCTCTGTCTCGCTCTCTGTCTCTCTCTCTCTCTGTCTCTCTCTCTCGCTCTCTCTCTCTCGCTCTCTCTCTCCGTCTCTCTCTGTCTCTCTCTCTCTCTGTCTCTCTCTCGCTCTCTCTCTGTCTCTCTCTCTCTCTCTCGCTCTCTCTCTGTCTCTCTCTCTCTTTCTCTCTCTGTCTCTCTCTCTCTCTCTCTCTCTGTCTCTCTCTCGCTCTCTCTCTGTCTCTCTGTCTCTCTCTCTGTCTCTCTCTCTCGCCCTCTCTCTCTGTCTCTGTCTCTGTCTCTCTCTCTCTCTCTGTGTCTCTCTCTTTCTCTCGTTGTCTCTGTCTCTCTCTGTCTCTCTCTCTCTCATAACCGTATACTGTAAAGGATAAAATTAGTGTATAATGTTTCTTCCATCTCAGCTCTCAGAACCGATACAGTAGAACCTCGCTGGTTCTCAGACGGTGTGATTAACGGTGTGATGTCTGTGTGACAGGTACATGGCCATCATCCATCCTCTGAAGCCCAGATTATCAGCCACAGCCACTAAAGTGGTCATTGTGTGTATCTGGGTTCTTGCCGTGGTTCTGGCATTCCCTCTCTGCTTCTACTCCACCATCAGGAGTCTACCTCGAAGAACCATCTGCTACGTCGCTTGGCCAAGACCAGCTGAAGATTCATTAATGTACGAAGAAAGAAACAATTCATTCATTCATGAGAGAGAACCCAGTTCCTTAATTACTGTGCTAATGATGGGCGTTGTATCAGATAGACACTCTTCCTCAAGAGCTGTTATGCTAGTTATTGGTTCTTTGCTTCCGAAATATTTCTCCGATGGGGAATCTTCTGCAGGGTTCTACATAGAACCTTTGATACTTCCTCCATATAAGTAATTAAAGAACTCTTAAGGGGTCTAGATTGAACATTTTGTTGTAAGAGTGCGGAAGTTATATCCAACATAAAAGTACGGTGGCCAGAAATAAAGGGTTCCTCAAGGGTTCCATAGATGAATAATTTTTCCCATTTCAGGAAAGGTTTCAAGTACAAGAACCCCTTTAGAGAACTGGAACCGATAACCAATTCTGATAAGAGTTCTAGCTTCCTAAGGGGAACCTGTTTAGAAAGGTAGATCTTTTGTTGTAAGGTTTAAGAGAACATTTACAGGTTGATATGCTGAAGAACCCTTCAGAATACTAGAATACTGGAACATTTTTCTCTACGAGTGTAGTGAATCAAGCTGCTAAGATGTTTCACTGCTCATCCATGGAGCATCATGGGTTCCCTCCTGAGCAAAAAAATGTCTGAAGAACATTCACAGCCTGCTGCATATATCATGTACTGGAGATATAACTCCAAGAATTAGATGTGGAACCTCTTTTTATGATACTTTTATGATCCTCCAATGATCTTCTGCCCCTTACCTGCTTTCTCAACTACACTCCTAGAAAAAATGGTTCCTCTTGGGTTTTATGGCTTGTTAATGGGACTCCATTATTAAAGAACCTTTAATGGTTTATCTGTTTTATTACTAAGAGTGTACTGATACTTACCACACCTTTGTGATGGTCCAGGTACCACGCCATAGTGTCTGTGCTGGTCTACATGCTGCCCCTAGTGGTGATGGGAATTGCTTACACCATAATTGGAGTGACGCTGTGGGGAAGCGAAATTCCAGGAGACTCGTCAGACAACTACCACGGCCAGCTACGCGCCAAGAGGAAGGTATGGAGCGGGATCTGGTGACCTAAGTGGAATTTAAATAACAAACATTGTCACTAAGCAGCATTAAGTGGGTTTTCTGGATGTGTCAGGATGCAGTATAATGATGTATCATAAAGGCAAGAGACAATTTAAAAATGAAAAAGATTAATATGATATGTGAGTGAGATGATGGCGAGCGTTAAAATAAATCTAATAGGAGCCTAGTATATCACCAATATATCACTGCATGAATGCTTCTACTTCTAATTATCACAATAATCATTGGTTTAACAAAATGGCTTCCACACTCATTATTCAGCAGCACATAAAATAGCACTTGATCCAGCACATCCTGTTATTTTACTTTTTTTTTTTTTTTAATACACTATATGGCCAAAAGTATGTGCACCCCCGACCATCACACCCATATGTGGTTCTTCCTCAAACTGTTCCCACAAAGTCTGAAGCACACAGTTGTACAGAACGTCTCTGTGTGCTGTAGCTTTACAGTTTCCCTTCACTGGAACTAAGAGGCTCAAACCTGTTCCAGCATGACAATGCCCCTGTGCACAAAGCCAGCTCCATGAAGACATGGTATGTGAAGGTTGGAGTGGAAGAACTCGAGTGTCCTGCACAGAGCCCTGACCTCAACCCCACTGAACTCCTTTGGGATGAACTGGAACACCGACTGAACCCCAGACCTCCTCGACATCCCAACATCAGCGCCTGACCTCACTAATGCTCTTGTAGCTGAATGAACACAAATCCCCACAGCCACGCTCCAACATCCAGTGGAAAGCTTCCCAGAAGAGTGGAGCTTATTATAACAGCAAACACAGGGGAATAAATCTGGAATGAGACGTTCAACACGCACATATGAGTGTAATGGTCGGGGTGCACAAACTTTTGGCCATATAGTGCAGCTATTGGCTCTGACCGTCACTCGTGTGCAACAACTTAGTGAAGACACGGGACACTAAATCGAGGTCATGAAATCATAATGTGTGTGCAAGATGTAGGAGATTTTGTCACACTTTTAATTTCCTATTTTGATTTGTTGAATTAATAATGTCATGTTTGTGTTAGAGTGATGCGCTCTCCTTTAGAGAACACATGTCCACGGTTTGAAGGATAATCTGACTGAGCGCTCATCTGCTACGTTTACAGAGAAACTTTTAGTTCACACACTAAAAATTCACTCGAGACAAGCGATGTCTCTGATTCAGAGGCGTCTCCTCCAATGTCCTCCAACAGTTTCCATAAACTGTTTCTTATTCGCTTGAATGTTTAAAATGAGGTGAATCCATGAATGAGATGAGAATATAAATAAATTTTATTCATTTAAACACAATCATCATCCCGTTTCATCAGATTTCATTCCCTCTGTGCTGTGGGAATCTCGCTTAAACATTATTACAGTCTAGACCCACAGATTAAGGTCATGTGTGTGAGTACTGGCCAGCTGTGAGCTTAAAAACACACACACACACACACACACACACACACACCCACACACACACACCCATACACACACACCCATACACACACACACACACACACACAAACACACCCATACACACACACCATGCATTATTCCAGAATGCGAGAGATCATTTAGTATCTCATGTCAAATCCTTTTCTAATCCAGTGCTAGTGGTTGAGGTGTGGAGATTATGGAGGTTTAATGATGCGTTACAGAACTTTTTAACCTTTTACTAACCTTTTAACCTTTTAGTAACCTTTTAACCTTTTACTAACCGTCTGCTGAAAGATGCTGATTGGTTCACACTGTCAGAGTAATTAACCGGATTTTTTGGAAAATCAAACCTCAAACCTGGAGTAAATCCACATGGACATTTCGGATATAACAAGAAACTCAGGAGATTTGTTTTAGGCCCACCGTTGTTTTCTTTATATCCTGGAATTCATAAAGTTTCATAAAGTTTTATTTCACTTCTACGCTGATGAGACACAGCAACGCAAAATGAACGACTGTGTTTTCACTGAGACTGAAAACTTTTCTGTTCCGTTTATAGCTAAGCTCGTGATTTTTAATGTGTATTATTGTGTGTTTAACTCAACAATGACTCATAAAACAGAAGCTCTAATATTTAATGAAAAACTGATGACTTGAATGTAAGTGCTTGTCAGTGTTATCCACAAATTTCTGATCATTATAAACGAGGATGTTTTATCCAAAAAAATGAGGTGTGATTCATTATGTTTAATAATAAAGCACCTTGATATCAGTCCAAGTCGAGACAAGGCAATGAGCCAACTCATAGTTCTGTCTGATTTCATTTTATTCTAGCAGCCAACACACCTGAGCCAGGTACCCAAGGGCTGATTACTGGCTCAGGTGTGTGTGTGTGTGTGTTCCTGTTGTAATACACCTCATTCTCCTGACATCACTCCTTTCTGTCGTGTGTGTTTCCTCCTGGCAGGACGTGTCTGCTTCTCCTCCTAGCTACTCTTAGATCATTACTAAAGGACAGCCGGCTCTTCATCACCCTCCCCATCAAACGCAAACCCCCCAAACCACACACCGACAGAGACACACACACACACACACACACACACACACACACACACATCACTGATGCGTCATCGCTAACCTTTTACAGCTTTGTGTTTTGTGACTCGGGTGTCTCTCTGTCCTCATTAAACTACATCGGGTGCTCTTTAGTACTTGAGTACCTTTTGAAAGTGTTGTATAAAACAGGATTATTGATTGATTATGGACTTTATGGACTATGGCTTTGTCTTGTTATGACGGTCCATTCTCGAGGGTGTGTGTTTGGGTTTTAATGGACTGTCTTGGACTCAGCGGAGGATTGGGGCAGATCAGTGATTCTATACAGTGACAGTTTTGAAAACTGTAAGATTGATGGAGGGATAATTTCAATCCAGATCTTGATCTTAAAATGATTTGTGTCGCATGCTGTGTGGTGTTGGTGTAGCTGGTGTATGATTTTTAAATCTTTCCTTTTTTAGTCTTTGATAAACTGATGTTGTCTCTCATACTCTCATGTGAGTCAGTGTGCATACCTTCTCTCTCAGCGCTCATTCATAATGAAATCCTGCCACATCGCTCTCACCCATTTAAATTCAGACCAATTTTTCATGAGATAATGTTTCATAATGTCTTTCATTAAATTCTAAAGATTGATGACATTATTAAAACATTATGTGAAAAATGAGGGAGAGGGTTCTCTGGAGTTCTTGTTATGACTTGTTCTTGTTATGGCTGTTCTCAAGGCTGTTTTTGGTCTTTAGTGTGGATTCAGAGGGAACAGAAGTAGCTCAGGACGTATCAATGAGCAAAAAATAAAAAAGTGGATAACATTTAACTTAGAGAGGATGGAGAGATAATTCCAAGTTTTTAAAAAATTAAAGTAAATCAAAGTTAAAATGAGAAAAACATATTTTAGTTTATTTATTTATTTATTTTAAGTGTTTGAAGATAAAAATTAAATGATTTGAACTAAATTTAAAACTGGTTTGATTATCATGGAAGAATAACATCATGTGGCCAATAGGAAACCAGATAAACTTAGCACTTTTAAAGCAGTTTGCATATTATAATTGCATGTTATTTTTGGATTACATTACAGTCAGTGTGTGTGAACTATTCAGTTTTATTACTTCTTTTTTAACCTAAATGTTTAGTCTAAGTCTAAGTCTAAATGTTTAGATTTTAAAGTTAGGTGTATTATAACCTGTGCTGTTGTTAACATTGATAATGGCTGTGTATGAACTCAAACCCATTCTTTATCCTCAGGTCGTAAAGATGATGATTGTTGTAGTGGTGACCTTTGCCCTTTGCTGGCTGCCGTATCACGTGTACTTTATTGTCACTGGACTGAACAAACAGTTAAACAAGAGGAAATCCATTCAGCAGGTTTACCTTTCAGTGCTGTGGCTGGCCATGAGCTCCACCATGTACAACCCCATCATCTACTGCTGCCTCAACAACAGGTAACACACACACACACACACACACACACACACAAATTGGGGCAGTTTGTAATTAATAAAGGTTATAATCATACCTTAGATACACTGTGATTCACAATACTGCCATGCAGTGGATCTGCTCGTTTTTTAGGCCCTAAACACGCGGCTGTAGTCTCTTTATCCCCACCGCTTTCCTTAAAAGGCAAGGCAGGAAGCACACACAGTTTCATCATGGAGGGAAGGTCTGTTTAGTGACAGGGGGCGGGGCTTGTCCAACACTTGTAATTCACCTCTCGGGCAGCAGAGTGCGCCAAACATTCAATTTCTGTGGAGAAAAAGTTAAATCCAGAACCCTGGGGGAACCCTCAAATAGGTTTTATATAAACTCCACAGTAAAGTATAGAGTTTTTTTCTAGAGTATATTGTTGAACTTTTTAGGAAGAGAACCCTTCTCAGAACACACATTCACCACGTCAGGGATTATTAGAAGAATCTGTTAGAGCTGTCAGGTTAAGGTTGTTTAATCATCATAAAAAACAAAATCCCCCATAATAAACCCAACAACAACCAAAAACAATGATATCAGCTTTGGTTCTGAGAATCTCATCTATGGGTGATGAGAACTCACCTGAAGTTCCTTATTTTAATCGATACACCAACTTTTCTTTTTGTATTTTTGACATTTAAAACCCCCACGCTGTGTACAGATTATCCCCTGTGGTCCTGCAGGTTCAGAGCGGGCTTCAAAAGGGCTTTCCGGTGGTGTCCTTTCATCCGTGTATCGAGTTATGACGAGCTGGAACTGCGTACAGCGCGACTCCACCCACGTAATCGCAGCAGCATGTGCACGCTGTCCCGCGTCGACACCAGCGTCCTTGGCGACGACCCTCGCCATGCCAACCGCAAGAGCACCAAGTCTCTGAACCACAGTGAGATCAACAGCGCCAAAGCGAGTCCTCCTCCCACCAAATACGGCCTGTACACCGACACAAGCTCCGCCTCCAAGCACTTCGACTGACAGCCACGAAAAACACGCTGAAATTTTAACTTCGGAGTAGCAACCATTTCTGTGTGATTTCATCTTGCTGAAAGCACTGAACCTCCTGGCAGAGGCAACCAGGTCAGAATTCAAGACGTTATCATGGTGAAATAAAAATGTTACAAAAATGTGATTGTAGTTGTTAAGTCTGTTGCTCTAAAAATTGTTTATATGGTTAATATTTAATATAAATTTTATGTGTCGTGTTGGTGGAACATCTAAGGGACAAAACATTGCTAGTGAACAGATGGTTAAATCTGGTGCATTATTTCAAAAGAAAACATTAACAGATGATGCAGTCAGTTTAGCACTGAATATTATTAA
Source organism: Pangasianodon hypophthalmus (assembly GCF_027358585.1). Lineage (NCBI taxonomy): Eukaryota > Metazoa > Chordata > Actinopteri > Siluriformes > Pangasiidae > Pangasianodon > Pangasianodon hypophthalmus. The sequence goes on along the minus strand of NC_069737.1, from coordinate 549,069 downwards.
CTGTATTAAAGCCAACCAGCTGTTTTACAAATTACATTTTGTGAGAATTTCGATGTGTTGTCTGACAAAGAGTGGGAATTAATGAATGTATTTGAGAACAAAACATTAACTGTCAGGTATTTTAGGGTAAAGTCTGTATGGATGGTGTACTGTATTTCTGCTGTGTTTAAACTTGTCTATCCAGAAGACATAAATAAGGATTTGTCATATATATTAAATTTTGCAGTAAATTTGTGAGGTTTGATGATTTCCAGTCGTTTCGTGCCATGTTCATAAAAATAAGCTTGTAATACTGTGACTGATATTCAAACATGTTTATTTTGTGATGAATAAAAGTGACTTGGAGACGTCATGCTTTAAAATTCCTTGTCCAATCACTGATATTCTAACAGTCAGACCTGATTTATAGGAAATTAATCAACACCTTCTGATCAATAAGAATATAATTATAGTGCTGTGGTGTAAGCATGTGGTGTAAGAAAGACGAGGCAGTTTTTCACCATAAACACTGTGACACAATCGTCAATGTCCGATCTTTAATCCGATCTTATTAATGGAGGGAAATACAGACTGGTTCAGGCTGTTGCAGCTCTTAAATTCCTACATCTCCATGTGAAAACGAGTTAATCTTTTACTAGCTTAGTGCCTGCATGTGACTTCTCATGAGATTGCTAGATGTTAAAGTTCTTTACAGTGTATTTCGTTTCTGAGCGATCTTAGCCTTACTAATTTTACTTGCTAATTTTAACCTAATTTTCTGAACAAAAGGTGTTTTTTGCCCTAATGCCATGAATTCAGGTAGGAGCCTCACTTTGCTGTTTTTTCTCTTCTACGTTGTGTATTAGAACTATAGGTCATACAGAGATTTCATGCTGAATGATTGAGAATAAATGACTCTAATCACTACACTCATGTAAAAAAAAAAAAACATTTATAAAATGTACAAAAACAGTTTACTAGATGCAGGAAAAAAAATCTTACATTTGATTATATAAAATCAACACTGAACCATTAATAGCTCTAATCTCCAGTTAAATTTACTGTATGAATGTTAATCAAAGTACAACTTAAAAGGCCTTTTCTTATTAACAGCTGTAGAACTGAGATGGGTTTGGTTGTTTCTTCTTCCATCTCTCAGTCACCAAACCTCTTCTGGTGAGTTGGATTTTTGACTCTTACGTAAGGTGGTCATCAGGATATATTTTTGATTCAATTGCCCAAATTCTCTCCAATTCAGGATATTTTTCAGTGAAGGTTCAGTGTCTAGTCTCAGGGCTCCTTGGTTCCTCTGTGTCTCTGCACTGCGCTCTCACAAACATCTTGGACATTCGACCCCTGGAGGTCGCACATAACGGCAGAAAGAGCCACCTGCTCCATACTCAGAGCCTGTGAGCGAGAGCATGAAGCTTGGAGGAGCGCTTGGCCTTGGCTCCAGCTGTGATATTGTCGCAGCGCACCAGCACATGATGCCCCTGGAGGCGGGGCAGGAAATGTTTCAGAGCCTCCCAAACTGTAATGAGCTCCAAATATTTCATGTGGGCTGAGCGAAGCTCACGCGCTGTGCACTGTTCTGCCCTCCTGGGTGGCTCCCCACGCATCTGTCGTTACCACTTTTCGCACCATAACCTCCCCGAGGTGGTGCCATGAGCGTAAAACTCCGCATTCTTCCAGTGGCGCAGGGCTGGAGGGACAAAACCCAGCTCATTAATGGCCTCATTCTCTGAAGGCCCGTGAATAGCTGATGCGATCAGCCCCTGTAGTCTGAGACGTGTGCGATATTGCACCCTCGCCCCCTCATTGACCTGTGAGAGGCATTTCATCAGGAACGGAATGCGCAGTTACTGAATCCAGCTCCAGACGCAGGAATATGACATTCTGAGAGGGAGTGAAGCTGCTTCTGCTCACACTGCCTCTGAAGCCGAGCGGTGTGATGAATGTCCTGCACCACTTTCTCTCTGGAAATTTCGAAGAGAGAGAGAGAGAGAGAGAGAGAGAGAGAGAGACAGAGAGAGAAAGTGAGAGAGACAGAGAGAGAGAGAGAGAGAGAGAGAGAGACAGAGAGAGAGAGAGAGAGAGAGAGAGAGAGAGAGGATTTAACTCTATGGTGAATGTTGGTAAAGAATTTTGGTTTATTCTCTAAATCTACACATGTACATACTTCAGTGATGGATTTTCATATAGAGCCATCTTTAAATAAAACACATTTCTTTGTCTATATTTAACACTACCACAGTGTGCAATAATAGGTGCTTTAGGACACTTTCCAGTCTGATGATAAACCCACGTGGTCTTTATAGGAGGATCGATTGGAAAACGAAAGTACAGTTTAATATTTTCTTTTCTCTCTCAGCGACTGTAGATGGATTCGTAGGTGATCCAGCAACACTTTACACATTATTCCGTTCTTACTGGTTTCTTTGAAGCTTTCTGAGCTTACAGTGCTTCCTAGCGCCATGATTCCAGGTAAGAGAATGGTTCTGTGGTGTTTATTCTCTCCTGTGTTGTGTAGGAGCGGTGAGATGGTGACTACAGATAAGTCAATGCGCTTCGCTACAGCACTGATTCAGCATTCCAAAGAAAAGATAGAATAAAATCCTTTACCCACAAACATCACTTAGTATAAAATCTCTTTCAGCCTTTTTTCATTTTCAGTATCATGTCCTTGAACGTGTTCGTGAGAATTTCGGTACAAACCCCTGATCAAGGCAGCGCAGGTAGAAACTGGAGTGCGGGTGTATTCGGGGTTTTACGGTAATCATGACCTTGTGTCAGGATTTATTTAAAAATGTAGACACTAAAATCATTTATATGTACAATTTATTATTAGTTACTGTACATCTTTTTCCTAGAGTAAAATGTTCATTTTGCAAAAAGTCTGTTCAAAGAGAACAATCCATTTCTGTGTGAATGTAATATACAGAACAGTGAATATCTCACTTCTATCATTTACAAGAACTCAATAAAAATAGAAGATTTATTAATGATAAGATCTCTACGCTATTATGCTTTAATGAAGACAATGCAGTGTGAAAGATAAATCTTAAACAAACTCCAACCAAGTGAATCTACTTAAATAATACATACATAAAATGTGTTCACTTCTTCTAAACTTCTGTTAACAGCTCTACCTCTGAGATGGGCTTTACTGCTTCTTTTCCCAACTCTCAGCCATCAGACTTCTGGTCAGTGCCATCAAGTTACTAAAACAAGACATTTAGACTTTAACCAGCTTTAACGAATACCAAAATAGACTCTGTTAACTGTTCTGATAAAAGCTGATAAGCAGTGATTTTAATTGACTTTTTGCTGATTTATGGTCCAAACTCTCCTCCAGGATATTTTTCAGTGAAGGTTCAGTCTCCAGTCTCAGGGTTCCTTGGTTCCTCTGTGTCTCTGCACTGCGCTGTCGCAAACAACATGGACGTTCGACATCTGGCTGTGCGCTGGTACCGTCCCAAAATGTCTGACACCCCAGTCCTGTTTTACAAGAACACACAGATCCAGAAGAGTCCTGTAGATGTTCAGTACCAGGGCAGAGTGTTCCTGTTAGGAGAACTGGAGAAAGGAGACGTCTCTCTGAAACTGGAGAACCTGACGCTAGCAGATAGAGGAGACTATGTGTGCCATGTGAGCAGTGATGACTGGTACGACGAGGCCACGGTGTCCCTCAGAGTGAGAGGTAAAGTTCAGTGCATCATTTACTTTTACACATGAAAAGTTAATGGTGGTTTTAATTGTGTAATTTTATCTCTCTATCTCTTAGTGGTGGGATCCTCTCCTGTTCTCTCCTTAAATGAAGCAGAAGGAGGAAAGATGAACGTTAGCTGTCAGTCACATGGTTGGTTACCTGAGCCATCAATCACCTGGACAGATAAAGATGGGAAAGATCTGAAACATCTCAGCAAAGTCAAGTTCACCAACAGTAAGGTCTATTCATGTACAGTTACATTAAAGAACATAATAAAAAGAAAAGAAACCAAAATTATCTCGCTTTTATTCTCAGATTCTGAAGAGTTTATAGATGTGAGCTCGTGGCTGATCGTGTCTCCCTCTGAGTCCGAGTGGATCTCCTGCTCTGTGGGTTTCTCTGATCAGGAGAGAAAAGAAGGCAGAATAATTCCACACACTCCTACAGGAGATGCAGGTGATTCACACTGAAGATGAAGACGTGCATATAATAATAAACACCACTGATATAACACTACCTTATAAATGCACCTGGAGCATACTGTAGCAGCAATAGAATGCAGGACACAAGTGTGTGTGTGCTCAGTGTGGTATTTATTCATTAGGGCATTTCATACATCTTCCAAAAATCACATTCCATGATAGGCCAGCTAGCAGGTCATGGAACTAACCGGCCAGCTAGCAGGTCAGGGAACTCTTAGGCCACTGAATCAGGCACCTTGCACACTGATGTTACCTTGGACCTTCTGGAGTCAAAGAGTGACATGTAGAGAGACTTTATGTTGGTAATTTGAGATGTATTTGTGGTGTTTGGGGCATTTTGGTTTTGGGAATGTTGAGAGATGTAATCATATTAGCAGTCCATCAAACCACGCTAAATAAGTTCACATGACAAAGCAGAACATACTCAGGCTTATAATTGTTTTTAGAGTCGTGGAAAGTATGCTTTACCGTGACGCTCATCCTTTTGTTCCTGTGCATGATGGGATCGGCAGTGTGTTTCGTGCGACAGAGAAAAGGTATGAGACTGAATATGGGCTACATGATGAATAAAAGAAGCAGAAGATAAAAACTGTCCAGTGCCCAGCTCAAATGGCTGAAGTTGTAAATCTGATATTTTAGAAAGTTTGGACATCTGACTGATGAAATCTTGTCTGAGTCTCATACAGAATGGTTTCCTCCATGTTTTAGTTCTGATTGACCTCAAGAGGAAGAGAGCTACAGAAAACACTTTGCTCACATGTGAAACATCAGGAACTCCATCAGAAAGGAAACATCTGTACAAGAACTGTGTGGAGAATGAGGATAAGAATGAAGCACCAACTGCAGATACAGATCATCACAGTGTGGATGGAGGTTGGTCACATCTTCTCGTCTATACACTTCAGACACACACCTGATTAACAGTTTATTAGAAGTAAAATCTCAAACCTGCAGTCAAGTTAAATATTACTGCAGAGATTTAAGCAGCAGTAGATAAACAGATGTAGTGTACTGTAGTGGGAAAAGGCAGATGCCTTTTAAACTTGAACATTTTATTTTCTTATGGATAGAAATAATAAATCTCAAACTACAGTTATAACTACCCCAAAAGGTAAGTCAGAAGTCCTCCATGTGTGTGTGTGTGTGTGTGTGTGTGTGTGTGTGTGTGTTTGCTTAACTGCTACTGTAAAGACTGGTTGGTATTTACAGATGCTAAAAGTTCAACCAGACAGGGACGATACAAAAGTGTCTTCAATCAGGATCAAAATCAAGTTATCTCTAAATACAGTGTATATTTGTACATATTTGATTTTTCTGACTTAATTTTATAATTTTTTATAAAATTATTCCAGTGCTTAACTGTGTTGTTTGTGATTTTTTTCTAACAGATTTGGACCAAGTGAAGAAATTCAAAGGTAAGAAATAAATTCAGTTTAACATTACTGTATTCCTGTAAGTGTGAAGTGTGAAATAATAATAATAATAATAAAAATCTAATTTATTTCTGCAGTGAACATCACCATCGACCCAAATGAAACTCCTGCGCTCCTCACACACAAGGGAAAGGAAATAAAGTGCTCTGTTCCAAAGCAGAACTGGGATAGGAACAATGAAGATGAAAAAATCTTCACTTTGTGTAAAGAGAAATTTAATTCTGGTAAACATTACTGGGAGGTGAAAGTGAGAGAGTCACATAAAAATGTAAAACTCTCCTGGTTCGTTGGTGTAGCGAGCGATGCAGCTGAGAGAATCTACAACATCCCGTTTACACCACAGAATGAATTTTGGGTTCTTTGTTATGAAACAGAAGAAGGATTTTATATCAGAGGTCAAACAGAACTGATTTCACTCCCAGACCTTAATAAAGAGCTCACAGCAGTGGGAGTGTTTTTAGACTGTGATAAACACACACTGTCATTTTATAATATTAATACAGAATCACACATCTACACTTTCACTAATGTGGAACCCAAAACAGCACTGCATCCTCTGATCAGCCCTGGAGTCAGAGACATTGAGCCTGTATGGATTCTTTAGAAAAATAAGGACAAACTCTTGTGACATCTGTGAGTCTATAATATTAGCTGTGAACTAATCAATGTATTTATATAAAGTGTTCTTACAAAGTGTACATAACACATTCATAACATCTTACATCTCTGTATAGTGAAAAATTCCTCACAGCTGTAAATACGCACCTTTAGTATGGCTTTACTAGAAAATACATTTTTATTATGTCTTTACTGAGATGACAATAAAGTGTAGAATTTAACTTTCTGCTTTCCTTTCTGTTTTCTGTTTTACTCCTTGAACTTTGTGAATGATTTAAATAAAGAAGAGCAAATTATATATTAAAAAAGAGACTTTGCTGTAATTTCTTATTTTAATTAATTACTTGTAATTGGCTTTTTATACGAATGTAAAGTGTGTAAGAAGAAGAAGATTGTGGCAAGTTTAACACTTTTATTAATACAAACTTGTCAGGATGCAGCTGAGGACACAAGTGCAGGTACACAGTGATTTATTGCTGTAGGAAACATGACAAAGACGTAATCCAAAAAAACGTGGTCAAAAAACTGGCGATGAGCAAACAACATAGACGAGGGCAGGCAGAAGCAAAACATGAACAACAAACTATGTCCAACCAGAAAGACTATAACAGTAACAAAAGGCTTGGTAACGACTGGCACAAAAGGACACAGAGCGTATAACTCACACTGCATGTGTGAACTGAAAGTCCTTAAATACTGTGTGTGTGGCTGTGACTATGATTGAGTCCATGTGTGTGTGATTAGTAGTCAGGTGTGTGTGAACATGAGAATGTTTGGGTGTTGTAGTCCTCGGCAGCCATATTTGTAGGCCGTGCTGAATTCGGGGATGTGTAGTTAGACGCTGATTCCGGCATCGACATGACAAAACTGCAGTAGTTCATCAGGATTAATAATACTGCATATACACTATATGGCCAAAAGTATGTGGACACTTGACTAATCGCACCCATATGTACTTGTTGAAGATCCCAGATTTATTCCCGTGTGTTTACTGTTATAATGAGCTCCACTCTTCTGGGAAGCTTTCCACTAGATGTTGGAGCGTGGCTGTGGGGATTTGTGTTCATTCAGCTACAAGAGCATTAGTGAGGTCAGGCGCTGATGTTGGGATGTCGAGGAGGTCTGGGGTGCAGTCGGTGTTCCAGTTCATCCCAAAGGTGTTCAGTGGGGTTGAGGTCAGGGCTCTGTGCAGGACACTCGAGTTCTTCCACTCCAACAGCACACAGAGACGTTCTATACACTTGTGTGCTTCCAATTTTGTGGCATCAGTTTGGGGAAGAAACATTTGTGAGTGTGATTGTCAGGTGTCCACAAACTTTTGGCCATATAGTGTATTTGTGTATAAAGTGTAATTTGGTCCTATAGCAGCATGTCCCCAAGTGTTTTATTCCTCTTATACCACAGCAATTTACCAATGACTTCAGTTTTAATTTACTAAAGACTTTCATTTGTACTTTATACTTTTAATTCATTTAAAGTTACACATTATAGTTTATAGTTAATGTTGTGGAATGTTCATGAAACAAGTTCGTTCCTGTTCTCACTTATGTTATAGAAGCTATAAACACTCGTTCCCTCACCAGCCTCTCTTTATTCTCTCTCTTGTCATATTACAGAGAAACCGCAAAGAAGCGTAAACTCCTCTGTCCTGAAGATGTCAGAAAACTTAAAGTTCCAGCTTTACCTCTGACTGTTACAAAGCGCTGACACTGGAGACTCCTTCCATAAATGATAGATAAACATCTCTTTACAGAAAACTTCATATCTATGATTACACACGTTTTTAATTCGTTTGTTGTCAGTTGAGCGTCTGCTGTACACGCCCCTGTGAATGAGCTGTTACTATAGAAACGCTAATGTATTACAACAAGCGCATTAATATAAACCTGCACTACTGTCAGAGCTGCTGTTATAGAGAATTAATCAACACCTTCTGACCAATCACAATCCAGAAATCAGCAGCAGTGTGGTGAATTAACAGACTAACATGTTACTTTAAAATGATATAGTGTAGAGTTATTGTGAGTTGAAATGCAGTCACAGGATATACAGAGAGAGAGAGAGAGAGAGAGAGAGAGACAGAGAGAGAAAGTGAGAGAGACAGAGAGTGAGAGAGAGAGAGAGAGAGAGAGAGAGAGAGAGAAAGTGAGAGAGACAGAGAGAGAGAGAGAGAGAGAGAGAGACAGAGAGAGAAAGTGAGAGAGACAGAGAGAGAGAGAGAGAGAGAGAGAGAGAGACAGAGAGAGAGAGAGAGAGAGAGAGAGAGAGAGAGAGGATTTAACTCTATGGTGAATGTTGGTAAAGAATTTTGGTTTATTCTCTAAATCTACACATGTACATACTTCAGTGATGGATTTTCATATAGAGCCATCTTTAAATAAAACACATTTCTTTGTCTATATTTAACACTACCACAGTGTGCAATAATAGGTGCTTTAGGACACTTTCCAGTCTGATGATAAACCCACGTGGTCTTTATAGGAGGATCGATTGGAAAACGAAAGTACAGTTTAATATTTTCTTTTCTCTCTCAGCGACTGTAGATGGATTCGTAGGTGATCCAGCAACACTTTACACATTATTCCGTTCTTACTGGTTTCTTTGAAGCTTTCTGAGCTTACAGTGCTTCCTAGCGCCATGATTCCAGGTAAGAGAATGGTTCTGTGGTGTTTATTCTCTCCTGTGTTGTGTAGGAGCGGTGAGATGGTGACTACAGATAAGTCAATGCGCTTCGCTACAGCACTGATTCAGCATTCCAAAGAAAAGATAGAATAAAATCCTTTACCCACAAACATCACTTAGTATAAAATCTCTTTCAGCCTTTTTTCATTTTCAGTATCATGTCCTTGAACGTGTTCGTGAGAATTTCGGTACAAACCCCTGATCAAGGCAGCGCAGGTAGAAACTGGAGTGCGGGTGTATTCGGGGTTTTACGGTAATCATGACCTTGTGTCAGGATTTATTTAAAAATGTAGACACTAAAATCATTTATATGTACAATTTATTATTAGTTACTGTACATCTTTTTCCTAGAGTAAAATGTTCATTTTGCAAAAAGTCTGTTCAAAGAGAACAATCCATTTCTGTGTGAATGTAATATACAGAACAGTGAATATCTCACTTCTGTCATTTACAAGAACTCAGTAAAAATAGAAGATTTATTAATGATAAGATCTCTACGCTATTATGCTTTAATGAAGACAATGCAGTGTGAAAGATAAATCTTAAACAAACTCCAACCAAGTGAATCTACTTAAATAATACATACATAAAATGTGTTCACTTCTTCTAAACTTCTGTTAACAGCTCTACCTCTGAGATGGGCTTTACTGCTTCTTTTCCCAACTCTCAGCCATCAGACTTCTGGTCAGTGCCATCAAGTTACTAAAACAAGACATTTAGACTTTAACCAGCTTTAACGAATACCAAAATAGACTCTGTTAACTGTTCTGATAAAAGCTCATAAGCAGTGATTTTAATTGACTTTTTGCTGATTTATGGTCCAAACTCTCCTCCAGGATATTTTTCAGTGAAGGTTCAGTCTCCAGTCTCAGGGTTCCTTGGTTCCTCTGTGTCTCTGCACTGCGCTGTCGCAAACAACATGGACGTTCGACATCTGGCTGTGCGCTGGTACCGTCCCAAAATGTCTGACACCCCAGTCCTGTTTTACAAGAACACACAGATCCAGAAGAGTCCTGTAGATGTTCAGTACCAGGGCAGAGTGTTCCTGTTAGGAGAACTGGAGAAAGGAGACGTCTCTCTGAAACTGGAGAACCTGACGGTAGCAGATAGAGGAGACTATGTGTGCCATGTGAGCAGTGATGACTGGTATGACAAGGCCACAGTGTCCCTCAGAGTGAGAGGTAATGCTTAATAGAGAATTGTAGTGCAAGAAGTTTAGTGCATCCTTTACTTTTAGAAATGAAAATTTCATGGTGGTTCTAACTGTGTATTTTCTCTCTCTCTCTCTCTCTCTCTCTCTCTCTCTCTCTCTCTCTCTATTTCTCTATCTCTTAGCGGTGGGATCCTCTCCTGTTCTCTCCTTAAATGAAGCAGAAGGAGGAAAGATGAACGTTAGCTGTCAGTCACATGGTTGGCTACCTGAGCCATCAATCACCTGGACAGATAAAGATGGGAAAGATCTGAAACATCTCAGCAAATTCAAGTTCACCAACAGTAAGGTCTACTCATGTACAGTTACATTAAAGAACATAATAAAAAGAAAAGAAACCAAAATTATCTCGCTTTTATTCTCAGATTCTGAAGGGTTTATAGATGTGAGCTCGTGGCTGATCGTGTCTCCCTCTGAGTCCGAGTGGATCTCCTGCTCTGTGGGTTTCTCTGATCAGGAGAGAAAAGAAGGCAGAATAATTCCACACACTCCTACAGGAGATGCAGGTGATTCACACTGAAGATGAAGATGTGCATATAATAATAAACACCACTGATATAACACTACCTTATAAATGCACCTGGAGCATACTGTAGCAGAATAATGTTATACGTCCCTGCAGGTGTCACAGGTAATTCACACTGAAAAAAGTGTAATTTATGTAAGGACATTTTTAAATGGTGGAATTGCAGAAAAGACTTCTGATTTTTGTTTATGTGTATGTGTGCAGGGTCTTTGAATGGATACTTCATTGCGATTCCCATTCTTCTGCTGCTGTGTGCTGCCGGAATTGCAGTGTTTTGCCTGCTACGTAAAAAAGGTGTGATATAAAAGTTGACTTAATAATATATGAACCACGAGAATGAAAATAAAATCCAACAAAAGTGACTCCAACAAAAGCTTGGTCTGATAAGACAGGCACATGCATGTAGATCAGAACATTATTAAGTGCATCAGTACGTGGTCCTGATGGTGCATGATAAGCACCTGGAGCAGTCCAATAGACTCTACAGGAAGCCTTGTAAAACTGCAATTGTGCAATTTCTGTAGTTGGAAGAAGAAAGAACAGCTGAAAGATGAGAGCTGGAGCAGGTCTTTAGTGGGTCTTTGGGTTGTCTAATACAGGACAGTTTTCTCTCTGTTGTAGGTCTGATTCTCTCCAAGAGAAAAAGGACAGAAAATATAGAAGGTAGGTGCTGGGGTAAAATTCACCTAATTAATAAAATGCAGCTAAATGAATGATAACAACAGAAGATTTATTTACATATAAAACAGCAGGAACTCCATCAGAAAGTGAACCTCTGAATAAGAGCCATGTGGAAAATCAGGATCAGAACGACTCTCCATCTATAATTACAATTCCTCATGCTGTGGTTGGAGGTTGGTCACATCTCCTCATCTATACACCTCCTACACACACCTGATCAACAGTTTATCACCTGATCACGTTTTCATCTCTGTATGCCATTTTGTTAGATGATATGTTCCAAAGATCTATATTTGATTTGTTTTAAATTCATACAGCACATAGGTATCAACTTCATTATTTACATTTTTCATGGAAACTCATTTTCAGCACAGGTTCCTAAAAACAAACATTACCAGGACATAAGGAAAACACAAAAACGTAAATTTGAAAATATTGTTTTTGTATTTTCCTTATGTCCTGTTTAAAGTATGTCAGATGTTGCTGGGAGGATTTGCAGAGTAAGAATTTCATTGTACTGTGTAACCGACTGTTTCCTGTACATATGAAAATAAACTCTTGAATCTTGAACGTTCAATCTTAACATCAGTGTATTATAAATTTTAACTGCTACTGTTTGATACCTCTCAATTCTAATTTTCAGAAACATAACATTTGCTAACTATTTAATATGAATGCACTGATACTTAATTCTGTTGAAACCCAGAATCCAGAGGAGAGCAGAGAGGATCCAGCTCCTTCTCCTCACCAGTGTTCTCCACTGCTGGTTCAGCCACTGATAAACCAAACATCACTGCCTTTATCTCAAATCCCACACCTGCTGCCACCATGTCAGAGATGGAACCTTCTGCCATCAGCTCAAATCCCACACCTGCTGCCTCCACCTCAAATCTCACCAGCTCAATTCCCACACCTGCTTCCACCCCCATAAATCCCACACCCACTACCTCTATCTCAGATCCCACAATTTCTGTCACCATTTCAAAAAGCATACCTGCTGGCACCCCCTTATATCCCACACCTGCTGGCACCATCTCAAATCCCACACCTGCTACCACCATGTTAGAGTCCACATCTGCTGCCACCAACTCAAATGGCAAACCTGCTGCCACCATGTCACAACTCACTGCTGCCACCCTCTCAAGTCCCACAACTACTGCCACCATTTCAAATCCCACACCTGCTGCAACCCTCTCAAATTCCACACCTGCTACCAGCACCTCAAATCACACAACTGCTGCCACCAACTCAAATCCCATACCTGCTACCAGCACCTCAAATCACACATCTGCTTCCACCAACTCAATTCCCGCAACTGCTACCACCTCTTCACATCCCACAACTACTTCCACCACCTCAGAGCCCACACCCCCTACCACTGTCTCTAATCCCACACCTGCTGCCACCACCTCAATTCCCCCATCTGCTGCCACCAACTCAAATCCCACACCTGCTACCAGCACCTCAAATCACACATCTGCTTCCACCAACTCAATTCCCGCAACTGCTACCACCTCTTCACATCCCACAACTACTTCCACCACCTCAGAGCCCACACCCCCTACCACTGTCTCTAATCCCACACCTGCTGCCACCACCTCAATTCCCCCATCTGCTGCCACCACCTCAATTCCCCCATCTGCTTCCACCAACTCAAATCCCACACCTGTTACCAGCATGTCAGAGACTGAACAAACTGCCACCATCTCAGAGTCTACCACTGTCCCCTCAACATCTCCACTACGTTTCAGCTCAGTCAATAAACATCCTACCAGCAAAGCTGAAACAAGAACAATAAACACCAAAGGGAGAAAGAGAAAAGACATGGGAAATGAAAAAGAACACTGTTTTGACAAAGATGAAGTAAATGAAATCATTACCAAGAGGTCAAAAATGGAAAGCCCAGCAAACTGCTCTGACTTCAAGAGTCTCTGTAAGTCAGAAGCAGCAGACTATGAAGGTAAGTAATGTGGACCAAAAGTGAAGAGAAAATGTGAAAAATATGGGAAAATAAAAAATTTTGTTTATGTGAACATAAAAATAACTCTGACATTAAATTTCCACCAGGGGAGATGTCTGTGGATGACCCTACCACGTCTGTCCCAAAGGATGAGGAGATGGAGACAACGGATCATGAATGTACTGAGGAAGATGACATGCAGTGTGGCTGAAGTTTATTATACTTCAGACATTCAGCTTTTTCATTAATAATTTTATACTGCTAAAAATCCTGTATATTGTTGTTGGTTATTTTGGTTATTTTCATACAAATACTGTATATACTGTATACATATACTGTTCCAGCTGTTTTATTTGTTGTTGTCTGTTGGATATTAATAAAAATCTTAATTGTAAATTAATTGTACTTGAGGTAATTACATCATATCACATAAACAATATATATATATTTTTTAAATCAGAGAACATTTCAGAGAATATACCATCTCACACTGCAGAAAAAAATACACAAAAGTATTTATTATTATTATTATTATTTTAATTTTTTTTTTTTTTTTACCAGGTCAGAGATTTCTTCAAAATTTATTTTTCAGCTTTAAGATGACTTGGCAGATTCTAATGGCTGCCATGGGTTGGACATTTACATCAATTAATTATATTAATGTGTTACAAAATAAGTAAAATAGCCAAACAGGTAACGGGAATCGATCTAAATGCAAACAGTAAATGGATTGTGTATTATGTATTTGTGTTTTCTGTGGTTATGAGTAAATGTCATGAATTAAAAGTGAAATAATATATCAGTAAAAAATAATAATACAGTTTTAATTACTTGTGCTTTTTTATTAAATGCATGATTTTTTTAGTAAATATTTCAGTATAAGTGGCAATGTAGTTTTATTGTCTTTAATAGCAGATTGTTTAGTTTAGATTACATTAGTTTAACATTTTTAGATGAAGAATAAATTAGCTCTGGGAATTCCAACATGTTTAAAATGACTGTTAGCTCACAGAAGAGGACGATGAGCTCTATTTCAGGCTGATGCAAAATAATATAATTTTAGGTCATTGATCAACACTACAACAGCTACAAGTCTTCTGTTAAAAAACAGTAAAAAAAAAAAAATCAGTTAAAAAAAAAACAAAACAAAAAAAAAGAAGAAATGCTTTATTCATACAAGCACAAAAATACATAACAAATATTAATATTTAAAATGTAATCACATCATTTAACACAAAAATGAACAAAATAATGTACTAATCTTCAGTTAAATAAACTCCCTAGAGTAAAATTCACCATATCAACGATTACACACATTTTTAAATAGACTAACACTTCACTTTAAAATGTCTCAAATAATATTTTATGTAAAATTATGTAATTTAAATCTATTACCATCTGTGTGTGTGTGTGAGAGAGAGAGAGAGAAAGAGAAAGAGATTGTTACATTGTCCTTAACCATCATTAGAGGACAAAAGCTTACCTAACAATCTCTCCCTCTCTCTCCATCTCTCTCTCTCCCTCACTCTCTGTCGAGCTACACATGCTACTTTTGAGATGCCAGTGATCCTGACCCCTTCTGCTCCTCCTCGCTGCCTGACCCATCCTGATGCCCTACTTCTGGTTGGAGTTTTCATTGGTTGAGTTGCCAATAGATATAGATCAAAATTCTGAGCAAAATGCAGAATTACCACCAACCAAGTAAATGTGTTTTAAAGGAGCTTAATGAACCTCTAACACTCTCACAAAATTTTAAAGAACATTAAAAATATTAAAGATTCTTCATTTGTGTATTTGGGGGAACTCTTAAAGGTTCTATGAAAAATTTTACAACAGAGTGTTTTCCAAGTAAATGAGTTCCAAGTAAACCCATTTCTGCATGTTACGTACCCTTAATTATTCAATAAACCCTTAAGGAACCCCAGAAGAACCTTTTGTATTGAAGTGTTTAATTTATAATAACAGTGTATCAATGGGTTTTAAAGAATTTAAATTAAATGGCACTAGTTCTTCCATCTCTTCTGATGAGAAACAAAATCAGTAAAGCTCTAAATTGGTTTCAGGTAATTTTCTATAATGTTTTTGTGAGAGCAGATTTAGCAGATCTTTAGTGGGTCTTTGGGTTGTCTAATACAGGACAGTTTTCTCTCTGTTGTAGGTCTGATTCTCTCCAAGAGAAAAAGGACAGAAAATATAGAAGGTAGGTGCTGGGGTAAAATTCACCTAATTAATAAAATCCAGCTAAATGAATGATAATAACAGAAGATATATTTACATACAAAACAGCAGGAACTCCATCAGAAAGTGAACCTCTGAATAAGAGCCATGTGGAAAATCAGGATCAGAACGACACTCCATCTATAATTACAATTCCTCATGCTGTGGTTGGAGGTTGGTCACATCTCCTCATCTATACACCTCCTACACACACCTGATCAACAGTTTATCACCTGGTCATGTTTTCATCTCAGAAAATATTTAACAAACATTAGCTTCAGTGTATTATAAATTTTAACTGCTACTGTTTGATACCTCTCAATTCTAATTTTCAGAAACGTAACATTTGCTAACTATTTAATATGAATGCACTGATACTTAATTCTGTTGAAACCCAGAATCAGGAGGAGAGCAGAGAGGATCCAGCTCCTTCTCCTCACCAGTGTTCTCCACTGCTGGTTCAGCCACTGATAAACCAAACTTCACTGTCTCTGTCTCAAATCCCAAAACTGCTGCCACCATGTCAGAGATGGAACCTTCTGGCCTCACCTCAAATCCCACACCTGCTGCCTCCACCTCAAATCCCAATCCCACTATCACCAGCTCAAATTCCAGACCTCCTGCCACTTTTTCAGAGATTGTAGCTGCTGCCACCCCCTCAAGCCCCACACCTGCTGCCACCATGTCAGCACCAAGACCAGCTAGCACCTTTTCAAATCTCACACCTGCTACTTCCATCTCAGAGTCCACATCTGCTTTCACCAACTTAAATGGCAAACCTGCTGCCACCACCTCAGAGCCCACTGCCACCATCTCAGATCCAAAATCTGCTGCCATTATCTCAAATCCCACAACTACTGCCCCCACCTCAGAGCCCACACCCATTACCACTATCTCAAATCCCACATCTGCTGCCACTAACTCAAATCCAGCATCCATTGCCACCATCTTTAATCCCAAACCTTTACCAGCATCTCAAATCCCAAACCTGCTATCACCAGCCCAAAGCCTACACCTGCTTCCACCATCTTCAATTCCAAAGATACTACTAGCATCTCAAATTCCAAACCTGCTATCACCACCACAGAAACCACCATTTCAAATCCCACATCTGCTGCCACTAACTCAAATCCAGCATCCTTCTTTAATCCCAAACCCTTTACCAGCATTTCAAATTCCAAACCTGCTATTAACACCCCAAAACCTACACCTGCTGCCACCATCTTAAATTTGAAAGGTAATATTAACATCGCAAATTCCAAACCTGCTATCACCACCACAAAAACTACATCTGCTGCCACCACCTCAGAGCCTACACTTGCTGCCACCATCTCAAATCTCACACCTGCTGTCACCAACTTAAATTCCACATCTGCTGCCACCAATTTAAACCGTATACCTGGTGCCACCACATCAAATCCCACACCTGCTGCCACCATATCAAATCCCACACCTGCTGCCACCATCACAAATCCCACACCTGCTGCCACCATATCAAATCCCACACCTGCTGCCACCATCACAAATCCCACACCTGCTGCCACCATATCAAATCCCACACCTGCTGCCACCATCTCAAATCCCACACCTGCTGCCACCATCACAAATCCCACACCTGATGCCACCATCTCAGTGTCTCCCACACCTGCTGCCACCACATCAAATCCCACACCTGCTGCTACCATATCAAATCCCACACCTGCTGCCACCATCTCAAATCCCACACCTGCTGCCACCATTTCAAATCCCACACCTGATGCCACCATCTCAAATCCCACACCTGCTGCCACCATCACAAATCCCACACCTGATGCCACAATCTCAAATCCCACACCTGCTACCATCTCAAATCCCAAACCTGCTGCCACCATCACAAATCCCACACCTGCTACCACCATCACAAATCCCACACCTGCTGCCATGTCATAGCCCGGACATACTGCCACCATCTCAGTGTCTGCCACTGTTTCCACAACATTTGCAGGACGATTCACCTCAATCAATAAACATCCTACCTCTATGCTGAAAGAAGAAAAATAAACACCAAAGTGAGAAAGAGAAAAGACTGGACAAATGAGACAGAAAGCTTTCAAGTGTTCAAGCATCTCTGTAAGCCAGAAACAACAGACAGTGATGGTAAGAAATGTGGGCCTAAAGTGAAGAGAAAAGGTGACAAATGTGGGAAATATATGAACATAAAAGTAACATTTACATTAAATTTCCACCAGGGGAGAGTGGTTTCAGTTCGATGTCTGTGGATGACCCTACCTCGTCCGTCACAGTGTATGTGGCGATGGAGATGATGGATCATGAATGTACTGAGGAAGATGACATGCAGTGTGACTGAAGATTATTATGCTTCATCCCTTCAGCTTTTTTTAACTGATTATTTTATACTGCTAAAAAGCCTTTATGTTGTTGGTTATTTTGGTTATTTTCATGCAAATGCTGTATATACTGTATACATATGATGTTTTATTTATTGCTGTCTGTTGGATATTATTATAAAGCTGAATTGTAAATTATTTGTACATTAAGTAAATATATCATACCATCACATAAACAATATTGTTTTTTATTTTATTCAGAGAACATTTCAGAGAATACCATCTCACACTGCAGGACAACTGGGTGTCATGAAATCTCCAGAAAAAAAGCACAAATTACTGGAATTTTTTTCTTTTTTAACCAGTCTAAAGCATTCATCAAAAATTATTTTTACATTTAAGATGGTTTGCCAGATCTGCAGTTTTCTCAGACAATTCTTATAGCTGTCATGGGTTTACATTTATAAAACACAATAAATAATCACAATACTATAACAGCTAAAGGCTGCCATCTGCTGTTAAAAAAACAGTAATAAACACAGCTCTAGAATTAATGTTTTACTCATATACAAGCACAAAAAATACATAACAGATATTAATTAAAATGTAAACACATAATTTAACACAAAATGAGCAAAATAATATCTTAATCTTCTGTTATGTAATCTCCTTACAGAAAATTAATTTTTAATACGTTTACGTGGAGCGTCTGCTGTACACGTCCCTGTGAATGTGCTGTTACTATAGAAACGATAATGTATTAGAACAAGTGCATTAATATATACCTGTGATTTGCAGCTGCAATACCGTCAGAGCTGCTGTTATAGAGGACACCTTCTCTCCTGACTCCTGACTTGTATGTTTTCATCTCGCAGCAGTGAGAGAAATAAATCAGAACCTCCAGGTAAATATACAGTACATTCTACACACATTATATACCGTACATAGACTAATAAAGTTACACTCTGTCCATTAGGCGAAGAAACATAGCCAGTGGTCTAAAAAGCCCAAATGGAAGAGTGACAAATTGGCATAAACTGAACAGGGTGGAGAAAGCATGGACTTGGGTGACAAGGGAATCTGAAAATAACACTTGGTCAAAATCAGGGTGGAATAAAAACAAGCTGTGCCTTGCTGATCCAGGAGCTCATCAATATGTTGCATTTGACAGCTGTCTAATTTTAATACACCATTCAGGTAAATGTGGTTTAGAGCAGATTATAACACTGAAATATCAGTACAACAGACTGTATTTAATTTAGATATGTTAAAAGATACATTTTAGAAGTGATTCAATAATTTTCAAAACTGTATTTAAGTGAAATATTACAGCTGATATTTAAGTTACAGTGGATAAAGAGATGAAGTGTACGGTGGTGGCTAAAGGCTAATTTTGTTGAAAAAGTCATTGAACATCAATGCTTTATATTTTAATGATAGCTGAACCACTGAACTCATCTGCTGTGGATAAAAATCAGCAGAAACAGAATAAACCTCAAACTATACTTATAACTAAACCAACTGTACCAACAGGTTAGTCAGAACTTTACTGTGTGTGTGTGTGTGTGTGTGTGTGTGTGAATGATGAGATTCTGCAGAGAAGAAGAATAATGCTGATGATAAAGTTTGCACTCTGTGTAAAGAGCAGTTTAAGTCTGGTAAACATAGATGGGAGGTGAACATCGAGGACAGCAAGGCAATAAATTCTCCTGGCTCGTTGGTGTAGCGAGTGATGAAGCTGAGAGAAAGTTCAGCATCCCGTTTTCACCACAGAATGAATTTTGGATTCTTTGTTATGAAACAGAAGAAGGATTTTATATCAGAGGTCAAACAGAACTGATTTCACTCCCAGACCTTAATAAAGAGCTCACAGCAGTGGGAGTGTTTTTAGACTGTGATAAACACACACTGTCATTTTATAATATTAATACAGAATCACACATCTACACTTTCACTAATGTGGAACCCAAAACATCACTGCATCCTCTGAGTCAGAAACACTAATCTTTTGTATGGATTCTTTAAGGAGATTTCCTAGAGCATATTAAATAGAAATGACACAGAAGTCCATATTAATGTGGAGTAAAATATGAAAACTTTGTAAGTATATTCATGATGAAGTGTTTATGTAAGAATGTGCTATGTAGGACCTTCTCATATGAAGTCCTTCACATGAAATTCTAACGAGTTTATTTATTTCTTTGTTTGTTTATTTACTTTATTTGGTATATTAATATAAAATTTATATTTGTTTATATAGATAAAGATTTATTTTGTGAAATCATTTACAGAATCTTCTTTGTTAAGTTAGTTTAATGGTCGCTGTAGAATGTGGAAATGAGATTTAAAATGGTGCTACAGCTTGTTCCTCAGCTCAGAGCACAGCATCATCCTGAAAACGAAAGTAACCCGTTACACTCAGCGCACTTCCTGACTGCAGGACGTGGGCTTCCCAGCGGATTCACAGGCGTTAAAGACAGACTGCCGATGATCTAATTCACACCGAGCAGCATCACTCAGTGCCATGATGTCGGGTAAGAGACATCTTTTGTCCTTTTGTTTTACTCTTCTGTATTGTGTATTAAGCACATGACGATAAATCTGTTCATGCACACTGCGTGTCGGTTTATTATACATTACAGTAATGCGCAGCATAATTCCAATAACTAATATAATACATAATAAATAAAAAAATATATATATACCCCATGGCTCTTCCCACAAATATGACGTCAATTAATACATTAGTCTCACGTTATGCCGCTTTATTCTACATCCATATTAGATCAGTGTCTGTATGATCGGACCATTTCTGAGAAACTGAACACAAAAAGAATAAATTCTGAAAATAACATTTATACTGATATCGACTGAATATAAAAATTGAGTGGAATCTACTAGAAGCAACGTCGGTAAGCCAAATGAGTCAAAATGAAAAACGGTTAGCCAAAGGAGTCAAAAGCTTATGGAAAGACTTTCAAGTCCTTTGTTCTGATGTTCTTTGTATTGATGTCATAAATTAATACAGCGGCGTAGGCAGTACACAGACGGCGCATTCTGTCCATGAGTCTCTGGAATGTCACTGGGGTTCTGAACAGCCTAAAAGGAAGGTTCAAGAATTGGTGTAACCCAAACGGAGTGGAAAAGGCCATTTTCTCACGAGATATTGGAGTCAAATGAATCTGCCAATATCCTTTTGTCAAATCCAGTGTTGAATAAAAGTGAGCCACACCTAACTGATTGAGCAGTTCATTGAGTACATGTCAAATTTAGACACCATATTGACTTTCCTAAAGTCCACACAGAAATGGACCGAACCATCTGCCTTGGGAACCAAGACCACCAGAATGGACCAGTTACTGTGGGACTCCTCGATTACCCCCATATCGAGCATGGCTGTGAGCTCTTTCCGAACCACCTGTTTTTTGTGCTTGGGCAAAAGATAGGGGCCGCTGTGTACCACCACACCTGGGGCCATCTCAGTGTGGTATTCTAAGAGATCAGTGCCACCAAGTAGAGGTGAGAACACGTCAGAAATCTCCACCTGCAACTTGGCAACCTCTGTGATTTGGGACCGCGAGAGGTGGTCTCCACAAGGGACTGAGGTGGACTGAGCTGACATCTTTAGATTTACCTCCGGTCCTAGCTCCTCCCTCTCCGGAATGACCATGTGGTTTGCCTTACACAAACATTTACACACAATTTTACTAAAAGATTGATAAGTGAGGCCCAATGAGGGAACCTTGGCCAATACAAGACAATATCAGAAGCTATGAGAAAGAGGAAATGTGACAAAAGTGAATGAAGTCAGGACTGAATTGTAATATTTGTTTATATATTGCATTATGATTCTAGCAGCAGGTCTTAGATGGTACATGCCTTCATTATTCATTGGTTGTAGACATGGATATAGCGTATAGGCTATAGGTAAATGCCTATGTAAATGCATTCACATTTCTAAATTCACATACTATATATTAACTTTTTCTTATAGCTCTTCTACTGAGATGGGTTTTGCTGTTAGTTTTTCCAGCTTTCAGTCACCAAGCTTCTGGTAAGAGTGGTTATTCATTACCTATTAAGTTAGTGGGAGGTTAGTAATGAAGGTTAGTAGTGAATTTATTGCCCAGATTCTCTCCACTCCAGGATTATTTTCAGTGAAGGTTCAGTCTCCAGTCTCAGGGCACCTTGGTTCCTCTGTGTCTCTACACTGTGCTCTTGCAAACAGTATGGATGTGCGACACCTCGATGTGCGCTGGTACCGTCCCAAAATGTCTGACACCCCGATGCTGCTCTATGAAAACGGACAGATCCAGAAGAGTCCTGTAGATGTTCAGTACCAGGGCAGAGTGTTCCTGTTAGGAGAACTGAAGAAAGGAGACGTCTCTCTGAAACTGCAGAACCTGACGCTAGCAGATAGAGGAGACTATGTGTGCCATGTGAGCAGTGATAACTGGTACGACAAGGCCACAGTGTCCCTCAGAGTGAGAGGTAATGCTTAATAGAGAATTTTCTTCCAAACCTTACTCTGAGTTGAAGTGTTATTGGCTTACTTTCTCTCTCTCTCTCTCTCTCTCTCTCTCTCAGCGGTGGGATCTGTTCCTGTCCTCTCCTTACATGAAGCAGAAGGAGGAAAGCTAAACGTTAGCTGTCAATCACATGGTTGGCTCCCGGAACCATCAATCACCTGGACAGATAAAGACGGGAAAGATCTGAAACATCTCAGCAATGTCAAGTTCACCAACAGTAAGATCTATTCATGTACATTTACACTGAAGAAACTAATAAAAAGAAATATAACCAAAGTAATCTCACCTTTTCTTTTTCTCAGATTTTGAAGGGTTTTTAGATGTGAGCTCGTGGCTGATTGTGTCTCCCTCTGAGTCTGAGTGGATCTCCTGCTCTGTGGGTTTCTCTGATCAGGA
The DNA here is from genome assembly GCF_027358585.1 of Pangasianodon hypophthalmus. NCBI lineage: Eukaryota > Metazoa > Chordata > Actinopteri > Siluriformes > Pangasiidae > Pangasianodon > Pangasianodon hypophthalmus. The sequence continues at coordinate 526,320 of NC_069737.1, read as the reverse complement.
GAGAAAAGAAGGCAGAATAATTCCACACACTCCTACAGGAAACACAAGTGATTCACACTGAAAATCTGAAAACATGTATATATAATACATGTACAATACAAAAAAGGAAATTTACAGTGCATTAAGAAAGTATTTAGACCCCTCCAACTGTTCGTCATTTTGTTACACTACAGTCTCCCTCTAAAATGAATTTCTGAATTGGCTTAAAAGGTTTTAATTATTAAATGTTTTTGTACATTTACTAAAAGTTAAAAAAAATCACATTTATCCAGATCGTTTGATATATGAGTGACACTTGAAATGGAGCTCAGAATTCAGTTCATTAGACATGAGGTTTTAGGAATTGGCTGCAATTGAGTTCTGACACAAGATAGATCTGGGGATGGATATAAAAGTCTGCAGCTTTGAAGGTCCTGAAGAGCACAGTGGCTTCCATCAGTCTTAAATGGAAGACATTTAGAACCTCAGAGACATGCTGGAGAGATATCATAGTGCTGGGGCCAACCTGAGCAAACAGAAGACCAGTTCCAGTGTGAAGATCAGAGAATGTGCTAGAAGGACCACCATCTTAGCAGCACTCCATCAATCAGGCCTTTGTGGTAAAAATTAAGATAAAATAAAGCACACGATTGTATAGAATGTCTTTCTTTGCTGTAGCTTAACAATTTCCCTTCACTTGAACTAAGAGAGGCAAACATGACAATGTTCCAGCATGACAATGCCCCTGTGCACAAAGCAAGCTCCATGAAGACATGGTGTTTTAAGGTTGCAGTGGAAGAACTTGAATGTCCTGTGCAGAGCCCTGACCTCAACCCCACTGAACACCTTTGGGATGAACTGGAACCCTGGCTGCACCCAGGCTTCCTCGCCCAACATCAGCGCCTGACCTCACTAATGCTCTTGTAGCTGAAAGAACACAAATCCCCACAGCCATGCTCCAACATCTAGGAGCAAACAACTCTGTATTAATGCCCATGGCTTTGTCATGGGATGGTCACATATGGGTGTGATGGTCAGGTGTCCATATACTTTTGGTCATAAATTGTAAAAGCAAGTATATTCCTTATAGTTTTTGCACTCTGTTGGTATTTCTATGGTGCTTGCACTGATGTGGGTGAAGACATCCTGCTTTCTCAGATGCCTCTTGGTGCAGACATAATGCTACAATGGTATTTTCCTGACTTAAAAGCATCCCTAATGATCACATAATCAGAGCCCTTAATATTTTAGACAAATCCTAATTCTGTTATGCTAAGACTGTGTCAGACAAAGCAACCTAAATAAGCACACATGCCAAAGCAGAAACTATTCAAGGTACTGATTTTTTGTATCTATGTATTTGTAGATTCCTGGAAAGAATCCTTTATAGTGACTCTCATACTTTTGCTGCTGTGTATCACCGGATTTGCAGTGTACCATCTTCTACAGAAAAAAGGTGGGATACAGGAATAATATCTGAGCCATAAAACATAAACCTAAATCATAAATCCATGGAACAATATCACCCGAATTCTGGTCAGAAACACAGCTTACCCCCACAGTGAGTTGCTTTTACACTAACAAAGGTCTACTTGCACTGCAGCACTTGCTTTTCAGTGAGGTCATTCAGTGGGCTGATGAGGTCTAAAAATTAGGCACAGATGTACCACAATATGCCGCCAGCCATCTTCTATGCTGATGCTAATCATTACTATTGATAATTACATCATCTGAATAAGCAGTGGCTGGGTATATGCAATGGGGGGTCATAACATCTGATCACTTAGCCATTAAAATGTCCAAAAAACCCAAACAGAAAAGCGACAAGTTGGTGTAAACCAAACAGTGTGGAAAAAGCTGTTTTTTCCTGTCGGTAGCCCTTTGTCACAAATTGCGAGATAAGACAGATGGAAATCCAGTAAAAGCTTTATTTAGAGGCAGGCAGACAAAATCTGAAAGATATGGCAAAAAGAAACAGAAATCAGAAACAAGCACAGAGTCAGACGATCAGCAAACAGGCAAAACAGGGCAAAAACCAGAATCACAAAACCAGGAACAAGAACGAAATCAAAAAACGGAATAGCGAGACACAAAACAAAACGGCTTGGTACAGATCAGGCAGCAAAACACTGAATCAATATTTCACAGAGAACAAAGACACACGGGGGTTTTAAATACGCATACTAATCAAGGAGAAAACTAGGAACAGGTGTGAATGAACAAGACACATTAGGGAGCAACCAATGACAAGGCAGGGGCAGAGACAGGACAGAAACCAAAACAAAAATACACGTAGCAATATAAACAAGTCATGTCAACCTGAAAGCGCATGCTGTCATGCTACGGGCAGCTTAAGCGCGCTGAATGTCAGAGCAGAGAGGGGGAAATACCTGACACCTTTGTTCAAATCCAGGGTACAAGAATGAGCCTTGACTCAACATTCCAGGAGTTGGTGCATATGCAGAATTGGGTAGATGTTGAATTTTATTATAGCACTCACCTTACAAAAGGCCACAAAGAAATGCCTGTCCCATCCTGCTTAGGCACAATTGCTCCTGCCCCACTTACGTGGTGACCTTCTCTGCCTGCTTCAGATTTAACTGATCATTTGATTGATGAAATCCTAAAATATGTGACGTATCCTTATCTGAGATAGCAGGCTGTCTAATACAGGGTGGTTTTTCTCTCTGTTTTAGGTCTGATTGACTCCATGAAAAAGAGAAAAGAAGGTAGACAAGGTAGGTAATGGGATAGAAAGTCTACTTTATTGATCACGTCTTGCTAAATAACTAATAAAATTTACAATAGAATGTTGGTTAACCAACAGAAATTCTATCAGAACATGAACCTCTGAATGAGTCCTATGAGGAGAATGAGGATGACAATGACACTTCAGCTGCAGTTACAGATCATTCCACTGTGGTTGGAGGTTGGTAACATCTCCTCCTCTATACACTTCAGACACACACCTGATCAACAGTTTATCACCTGGTCTTTGTATTTTCATATTAGAAAATATTTAAAGTGTCTGTCTAAAGCATTTCTGTCTCTGTGTGAGCATTATCACCAACTCCAAATGTATTTTAGAGAAGACTGATGAACCTCTAACTATGAAATTTCAGTAAAATACACACAGATATCAATCAGAAGTCCAGCTAAATGAGTAATAAAACATAAGATTTTTTCACAGATAAAACATCAGGAACTCCATCAGACATTGAACCAGAGCCATGTGGACAATAAGAATCAGAATTACACTCCATCTATAATTACAGGTCCTGACATTATGGTTGTAGCTTGGTCACATCTCCTCATCTATACACTTCCTGCACACTCCTGATCAACAGTTTATCATCTAATGACACCAAATTGGTAAACCTTTAGTCGTACATTTAGGGGAACTCTTAAAGGTTCTATGAAAACCTTCACAACAGAGTGTTTTCCAAGCAAATGAGTTCCAAGTAAACTCATTTCTGAAGTTAAGTACACTTAATTATTCAATTAACCCTTAAGGAACCCCAGAAGAACCTTTATGTATCTGTGTGTTTAATTTATAATAAGAGTGGATCTATGGGTTTTAAAGAATCTAAATTAAATTACATTAGTTCTTCCATCTCTTCTGATTAGACACAAAATCAGTACAATTTTAATTCGAGAAAAGCTCTGAACCTATTTCTAATAATTTTCTATAATGTGTTTGTGAGACCAGATCTCAAACAGCAGATATCATCTGAACAGCAGAATCATGAAGCAGTGAAAAAACAAGTTGCAGGTGTGTAGATTAATGGAGTTACAGCACAACAGTGCACCTCAGATTACTGATGTAGTTGATGCAAATATCAACTTGTTTTAGTTTTATTACTGTTTACTGCTCTTTATTTTTAAGACTTTGAAATTTAGAAACTTTTATTTTTTAATTTTGTACAATGTGCCCATTACTCTGTATGTCATTTGTTAGATGACATTTTCCGAAAGTCTATATTTTGATTTGTTTTAAATTCAGACACCACATAGGTAACAACTTCATTATTTACATTTTTCATGGAAACTAATTTCGAACAGGTTCCTAAAAACATACATTAGCTTCAGTGTATTCAAAATTTTAACTGCTAGTGTTTGCTACCTCTCAATTCTACTTTTCAGAAACATAACATTTGCTAGTAATTTAATTAATAATTTACTTAGTTCTGTTGAAACCCAGGATCGAGAGGAGAGCAGAGAGGATCCAGCTCCTTCTCGTCACGGTGTTCTCCACTGCTGGTTCAGCCACTGATAAACTAAACTTGACTTCCTCTATCTCAAATCCCAAACCTGCTGCCATCATGTCAGAGATGGAACCTTCTGCGTTCAGCTCAAATCCCATACCTGCTGACTCCAACTCAAATCCCATACCTGCTGCCTCCAACTCAAATACCACACCTGCTGCCTCCAACTCAAATACCACAGCTGCTGCCACCATTTCAGAGCAAAAGCCAGCTAGCACCATTTCAATTCCAACACCTGCTACCATCATCTCAGAGTCCACTTCTGCTGTCACCAACTTAAATGGCAAACCCGTTGCCAGCATCTCAGTTCCCAAACCTGCTGCCACCACTTCAGAGCCCACACCCACTACCACCATCTCAAATTCGACATCTACTGCCACTAACACAAATCCAGCATCCACTGCCAACATCTTAAATCCCAAACCAATTACCAGCATCTCAAATTCCAAACCTGATATCAACAACACAAAGCCTACAACTGCTTCCACCAACTTAAATTCCAATGATACTACTAGCTTCTGAAATGCCAAGCCTGCTTTTACCAACTTAAATTCCACACCTACAGCCACCTTCTCAATTGCCACACCTTCTCCCATCACCTCAAATCCCACAGCTGAAAAGAGACAAATATTTAAACGTCCTGCTAAATATACATTAGTGTACATTAATGAAGCTATACTCAGTCTGTTAGCTGTTCAAATATAGGCAGTGTTCCGAAAAGCCCCAAAAGAAGAGGGACAAGTTTGTATAAACTGAACAGGGTGGAGAAATCTGTATTTTCCATGACATAGAATATATTTTTCTCTGATACGGGATGATTTTCTCTCTGTTTTAGGTCAGACTGACTCCAACACAGAGGGACCCGGAGATACAGGAGGTAGGTGATGGGATAAAAGTCTCTTTCCTTGATAATGTCTAGCTAAATAATTGAACAAATTCATAACAGAACCTTTGTTAAAAAACATCAGGAACTCTGTCAGAGGATAAATCTCTGAACAACACTAGTCAGAAGGATGATCCTGAAGCTCCAGCTCCAGCTCCAGATCATTCCGCTGTGCTTGGAGGTTGGTCACATCTCCACCTCTAAACACTTCAGACACACACTTGATCAACAATTTATCACCTGGTCTCTGCTTTTTTCATCTTAGAAATTATTTAAAGGTGCATGAGGTAGGATTAGTCTTTTAAGATTCATCTCTTATTAAAAGCTTAGTCTTTTTTTCAGAATTAGGTCTCTAATGGTTCAGTAGGTGGGTTCAAGATTTGAATCTTTTTTTACTCATTGAGCCAACCCCATTCCTGCCCATGTTCACAAAGCCCCGTCCCCAGGAACTACAGTGGCCAGTAGAGTAAAGTTCAGCTAGAGTTACCGAGTTCAACCATTATTAACAAGGATTAGCATTATCATTAGCATGACATCACTTTCGAGAAAACCTCCCTGCCTCTGTCTGAAATCCCAAACCTACTGCGACCATGTCAGAGCTGGGAACTTCTGGCATCACTTCAAATCCTACACCTGCTGCTTCCACCTCAAATCCCACACCTGCTCTCACCCCCCACAAATCCCACACCTGCTGTCACCATCTCAGAGCAAAGGCCAGCTAGCGCCATTTCAAATCCCATAACTGCTACCACCATCTCAGAGTCCACAACTGCTGCCACCAACTTAAATTCCAATGATACTACTAGCTTCTGAAATGCCAAACCTGCATTTACCAACTTAAATTCCACACCTACTGCCACCTTCTCAATTCCAATACCTGCTGCCATCACTGTAAATCCCACACCTTCTCCCATCACCTCAAACCCCACAGCTGAAAAGAGACAAATATTTAAACTTCCTGCTAAATATACATTAGTGTACATTAATGAAGCTATACTCAGTCTGTTAGCTGTTCAAATATAGGCAGTGTTCCAAAAAGCCTCAAAAGAAGAGGGACAAGTTTGTATAAACTGAACAGGGTGGAGAAATCTGTATTTTCCATGACATAGAATATATTTTTCTCTGATACGGGATGATTTTCTCTCTATTTTAGGTCGGACTGACTCCACCACAGAGGGACCCGGAGATACAGGAGGTAGGTGATGGGATAAAATTCTCTTTCCTTGATAATGTCTAGCTAAATAATTGAACAAATTCATAACAGAACCTTTGTTAAAAAATTTCAGGAACTCCGTCAGAGGATAAATCTCTGGACAACACTAGTCAGAAGGATGATCCTGAAGCTCCAGCTCCAGCTCCAGATCATTCCGCTGTGCTTGGAGGTTGGTCACATCTCCTCCTCTATACACTTCAGACACACTTCACCAACAATTTATCACCTGGTCTCTGCTTTTTTCATCTTAGAAATTATTTAAAGGTGCATGAGGTAGGATTAGTCTTTAAAGATTCATCTCTTATTAAAAGCTTAGTCTTTTTTTCAGAATTAGGTCTCTAATGGTTCAGTAGGTGGGTTCAAGATTTGAATCTTTTTTACTCATTGAGCCAACCCCATTCCTGCCCATGTTCACAAAGCCCCTTCCCCAGGACCTTACAGTGGCCTGTAGAGTAAAGTTCAGCTAGAGTTATTGAGTTCAACTATTATTAACAAGGATTAGAATTATCATTAGCATGACATCACTTTCGAGAAAACCTCCCTGCCTCCACCTCAAATCCCACACCTGCTGCCTCCACCTCAAATCCCACACCTGCTCTCTCTCCCCCCACAAATCCCACACCTGCTGCCTCCACCATCTCACAGCAAAGGCCAGCTAGCGCCATTTCAAATTCCATAAGTGCTACCACCATCTCAGAGTCCACAACTGCTGCCACCAACTTAAATTCCAATGATACTACTAGCTTCTGAAATGCCAAACCTGCATTTACCAACTTAAATTCCCCACCTACAGCCACCTTCTCAATTCCAATACCTGCTGCCATCACCTTAATTCCCACACCTTCTCCCATCACCTCAAATCCCACAGCTGAAAAGAGACAAATATTTAAACTTCCTGCTAAATATACATTAGTGTACATTAATGAAGCTATACTCAGTCTGTTAGCTGTTCAAATATAGGCAGTGTTCCGAAAAGCCCCAAAAGAAGAGGGACAAGTTTGTATAAACTGAACAGGGTGGAGAAATCTGTATTTTCCATGACATACAATATATTTTTCTCTGATACGGGATGATTTTCTCTCTATTTTAGGTCGGACTGACTCCACCACAGAGGGACCCGGAGATACAGGAGGTAGGTGATGGGATAAAATTCTCTTTCCTTGATGATGTCTAGCTAAATAATTGAACAAATTCATAACAGAACCTTTGTTAAAAAACATCAGGAACTCTGTCAGAGGATAAATCTCTGGACAACACTAGTCAGAAGGATGATCCTGAAGCTCCAGCTCCAGATCATCCCGTTGTGCTTGGAGGTTGGTCACATCTCCTCCTCTATACACTTCAGACACACACTTGATCAACAATTTATCACCTGGTCTCTGCTTTTTTCATCTTAGAAATTATTTAAAGGTGCATGAGGTAGGATTAGTCTTTTAAGATTCATCTGTTATTAAAAGCTTAGTCTTTTTTTCAGAATTAGGTCTCTAATGGTTCAGTAGGTGGGTTCAAGATTTGAATCTTTTTTTACTCATTGAGCCAACCCCATTCCTGCCCATGTTCACAAAGCCCTGTCCCCAGGACCTACAGTGGCCTGTAGAGTAAAGTTCAGCTAGAGTTACCGAGTTCAACTATTATTAACAAGGATTAGCATTTTAATTAGCATCACATCACTTTCGAGAAAACCTTCCTGCCTCTGTCTGAAATCCCAAACCTACTGCGACCATGTCACAGCTGGAAACTTCTGGCATCACCTGAAATCCCACATGTGCTGCCTCCACCTCAAATCCCACACCTGCTGCCTCCACCTCAAATCCCACACCTGCTTTCACCCCCCTCAAATCCCACATGTGCTGCCTCCACCTCAAATCCCACACCTGCTGCTTCCACCTCAAATCCCACACCTGCTTTCACCCCCCTCAAATCCCACACCTGCTGCCTTCACCTCAAATCCCACACCTGCTGCTTCCACCTCAAATCCCACACCTGCTCTCACCCCCCACAAACTCCACAACTGCTGCCACCATCTCAGAGCAAAGGCCAGCTAGCGCCATTTCAAATCCCATAACTGCTACCACCATCTCAGAGTCCAAAACTGCTGCCTCCACCTCAAATCCCACACCTGCTGCTTCCACCTCAAATCCCACAACTGCTGCCACCATCTCAGAGCAAAGGCCAGCTAGTGCCATTTCAAATCCCATAACTGCTACCACCATCTCAGAGTCCACAACTGCTGCCACCAACTTAAATTCCAATGATACTACTAGCTTCTGAAATGCCAAACCTGCATTTACCAAGTTAAATTCCACACCTACTGCCACCTTCTCAATTCCAATACCTGCTGCCATCACCTTAAATCCCACACCTTCTCCCATCACCTCAAATCCCACAGCTGAAAAGAGACAAATATTTAAACTTCCTGCTAAATATACATTAGTGTACATTAATGAAGCTATACTCAGTCTGTTAGCTTTTCAAATATAGGCAGTGTTCCGAAAAGCCCCAAAAGAAGAGGGACAAGTTTGTATAAACTGAACAGGGTGGAGAAATCTGTATTTTCCATGACATACAATATATTTTTCTCTGATACGGGATGATTTTCTCCCTGTTTTAGGTCTCACTGACTCCACCACAGAGGGACCCGGAGATACAGGAGGTAGGTGATGGGATAAAATTCTCTTTCCTTGATAATGTCTAGCTAAATAATTGAACAAATTCATAACAGAACCTTTGTTAAAAAACATCAGGAACTCTGTCAGAGGATAAATCTTTGAACAACACTAGTCAGAAGGATGATCCTGAAACTCCAGCTCCAGCTCCAGATCATTCCGCTGTGCTTGGAGGTTGGTCACATCTCCACCTCTAAACACTTCAGGCACACACTTGATCAACAATTTATCACCTGGTCTCTGCTTTTTTCATCTTAGAAATTATTTAAAGGTGCATGAGGTAGGATTAGTCTAAGATTCATCTCTTATTAAAAGCTTAGTCTTTTTTTCAGAATTAGGTCTCTAATGGTTCAGTAGGTGGGTTCAAGATTTGAATCTTTTTTACTCATTCAGCCAACCCCATTCCTGCCCATGTTCACAAAGCCCCGTCCCCAGGACCTACAGTGGACTGTAGAGTAAAGTTCAGCTAGAGTTACCGAGTTCAACTATTATTAACAAGGATTAGTATTATCATTAGCATGACATCACTTTCGAGAAAACCTCCCTGCCTCTGTCTGAAATCCCAAGCCTACTGCGACCATGTCAGAGCTGGAAACTTCTGGCATCACTTCAAATCCCACACATGCTGCCTCCACCTCAAATCCCACACCTGCTGCTTCCACCTCAAATCACACAACTGCTGCCACCATCTCAGAGCAAAGGCCAGCTAGCGCCATTTGAAATCCCATAACTGCTACCACCATCTCAGAGTCCACAACTGCTGCCACCAACTTAAATTCCAATGATACTACTAGCTTCTGAAATGCCAAACCTGCATTTACCAAGTTAAATTCCACACCTACTGCCACCTTCTCAATTCCAATACCTGCTGCCATCACTGTAAATCCCACACCTTCTCCCATCACCTCAAATCCCACAGCTGAAAAGAGACAAATATTTAAACTTCCTGCTAAATATACATTAGTGTACATTAATGAAGCTATACTCAGTCTGTTAGCTGTTCAAATATAGGCAGTGTTCCGAAAAGCCCCAAAAGAAGAGGGACAAGTTTGTATAAACTGAACAGGGTGGAGAAATCTGTATTTTCCATGACATACAATATATTTTTCTCTGATACGGGATGATTTTCTCTCTGTTTTAGGTTGGACTGACTCCACCACAGAGGGACCCGGAGATACAGGAGGTAGGTGATGGGATAAAATTCTCTTTCCTTGATAATGTCTAGCTAAATAATTGAACAAATTCATAACAGAACCTTTGTTAAAAAATATCAGGAACTCTGTCAGAGGATAAATCTCTGGACAACACTAGTCAGAAGGATGATCCTGAAACTCCAGCTCCAGCTCCAGATCATCCCGTTGTGCTTGGAGGTTGGTCACATCTCCGCCTCTAAACACTTCAGGCACACACTTGATCAACAATTTATCACCTGGTCTCTGCTTTTTTCATCTTAGAAATTATTTAAAGGTGCATGAGGTAGGATTAGTCTTTAAAGATTCATCTCTTATTAAAAGCTTAGTCTTTTTTTCAGAATTAGGTCTCTAATGGTTCAGTAGGTGGGTTCAAGATTTGAATCTTTTTTACTCATTCAGCCAACCCCATTCCTGCCCATGTTCACAAAGCCCCGTCCCCAGGAACTACAGTGGCCAGTAGAGTAAAGTTCAGCTAGAGTTACCGAGTTCAACTATTATTAACAAGGATTAGCATTATAATTAGCATGACATCACTTTCGAGAAAACCTCCCTGCCTCTGTCTGAAATCCCAAGCCTACTGCGACCATGTCAGAGCTGGAAACTTCTGGCATCACTTCAAATCCCACACATGCTGCCTCCACCTCGAATCCCACACCTGCTGCTTCCACCTCAAATCACACAACTGCTGCCACCATCTCAGAGCAAAGGCCAGCTAGCGCCATTTCAAATCCCACAACTGCTACTACCATCTCAGAGTCCACAACTGCTGCCACCAACTTAAATTCCAATGATACTACTAGCTTCTGAAATGCCAAACCTGCATTTACCAAGTTAAATTCCACACCTACTGCCACCTTCTGAATTCCAATACCTGCTGCCATCACTGTAAATCCCACACCTTCTCCCATCACCTCAAACCCCACAGCTGAAAAGAGACAAATATTTAAACTTCCTGCTAAATATACATTAGTGTACATTAATGAAGCTATACCCAGTCTGTTAGCTGTTCAAATATAGGCAGTGTTCCGAAAAGCCCCAAAAGAAGAGGGACAAGTTTGTATAAACTGAACAGGGTGGAGAAATCTGTATTTTCCATGACATACAATATATTTTTCTCTGATACGGGATGATTTTCTCCCTGTTTTAGGTCTCACTGACTCCACCACAGAGGGACCCGGAGATACAGGAGGTAGGTGATGGGATAAAATTCTCTTTTCTTGATAATGTCTAGCTAAATAATTGAACAAATTCATAACAGAACCTTTGTTAAAAAATATCAGGAACTCCGTCAGAGGATAAATCTCTGAACAACACTAGTCAGAAGGATGATCCTGAAGCTCCAGCTGCAGCTCCAGATCATCCCGTTGTGCTTGGAGGTTGGTCACATCTCCACCTCTAAACACTTCAGGCACACACTTGATCAACAATTTATCACCTGGTCTCTGCTTTTTTCATCTTAGAAATTATTTAAAGGTGCATGAGGTAGGATTAGTCTAAGATTCATCTCTTATTAAAAGCTTAGTCTTTTTTCAGAATTAGGTCTCTAATGGTTCAGTAGGTGGGTTCAAGATTTGAATCTTTTTTTACTCATTGAGCCAACCCCATTCCTACCCATGTTCACAAAGCCCTGTCCCCAGGACCTACAGTGGCCTGTAGAGTAAAGTTCAGCTAGAGTTACCGAGTTCAACTATTATTAACAAGGATTAGCATTATAATTAGCATCACATCACTTTCGAGAAACCCTTCCTGCCTCTGTCTGAAATCCCAAGCCTACTGCGACCATGTCAGAGCTGGAAACTTCTGGCATCACTTCAAATCCCACACCTGCTGCCTCCACCTCAAATCCCACATGTGCTGCCTCCACCTCAAATCCCACACCTGCTGCTTCCACCTCAAATCCCACACCTGCTCTCACCCCCCACAAATCCCACAACTGCTGCCACCATCTCAGAGCAAAGGCCAGCTAGCGCCATTTCAAATCCCATAACTGCTACCACCATCTCAGAGTCCACAACTGCTGCCTCCACCTCAACTCCCACACCTGCTGTTTCCACCTCAAATCCCACAACTGGGACCTTACAGTCACCTGTAGAGTAAAGTTCAGCTAGAGTTACCGAGTTCAACTATTATTAACAAGGATTAGCATTATAATTAGCATGACATCACTTTCGAGAAAACCTCCCTGCCTCTGTCTCAAATCCCAAACCTACTGCGACCATGTCAGAGCTGGAAACTTCTGGCATCACTTCAAATCCCACACATGCTGCCTCCACCTCAAATCCCACACCTGCTGCTTCCACCACAAATCCTACAACTGCTGCGACCATCTCAGAGCAAAGGCCAGCTAGCGCCATTTCAAATCCATAACTGCTACCACCATCTCAGAGTCCACAACTGCTGCCACCAACTTAAATTCCAATGATACTACTAGCTTCTGAAATGCCAAACCTGCATTAAACAAGTTAAATTCCACACCTACAGCCACCTTCTCAATTCCAATACCTGCTGCCATCACCTTAATTCCCACACCTTCTCCCATCACCTCAAACCCCACAGCTGAAAAGAGACAAATATTTAAACGTCCTGCTAACTATACATTAGTGTACATTAATGAAGCTATACCCAGTCTGTTAGCTGTTCAAATATAGGCAGTGTTCCGAAAAGCCCCAAAAGAAGAGGGACAAGTTTGTATAAACTGAACAGGGTGGAGAAATCTGTATTTTCCATGACATACAATATATTTTTCTCTGATACGGGATGATTTTCTCTCTGTTTTAGGTTGGACTGACTCCACCACAGAGGGACCCGGAGATACAGGAGGTAGGTGATGGGATAAAATTCTCTTTCCTTGATAATGTCTAGCTAAATAATTGAACAAATTCATAACAGAACCTTTGTTAAAAAATATCAGGAACTCTGTCAGAGGATAAATCTCTGGACAACACTAGTCAGAAGGATGATCCTGAAGCTCCAGCTCCAGCTCCAGATCATTCCGCTGTGCTTGGAGGTTGGTCACATCTCCTCCTCTATACACTTCAGACACACTTCACCAACAATTTATCACCTGGTCTCTGCTTTTTTCATCTTAGAAATTATTTAAAGGTGCATGAGGTAGGATTAGTCTTTAAAGATTCATCTCTTATTAAAAGCTTAGTCTTTTTTCAGAATTAGGTCTCTAATGGTTCAGTAGGTGGGTTCAAGATTTGAATCTTTTTTACTCATTCAGCCAACCCCATTCCTGCCCATGTTCACAAAGCCCCGTCCCCAGGACCTACAGTGGCCTGTAGAGTAAAGTTCAGCTAGAGTTACCGAGTTCAACTATTATTAACAAGGATTAGCATTATAATTAGCATGACATCACTTTCGAGAAAACCTCCCTGCCTCTGTCTGAAATCCCAAGCCTACTGCGACCATGTCAGAGCTGGAAACTTCTGGCATCACTTCAAATCCCACACATGCTGCCTCCACCTCGAATCCCACACCTGCTGCTTCCACCTCAAATCACACAACTGCTGCCACCATCTCAGAGCAAAGGCCAGCTAGCGCCATTTCAAATCCCACAACTGCTACCACCATCTCAGAGTCCACAACTGCTGCCACCAACTTAAATTCCAATGATACTACTAGCTTCTGAAATGCCAAACCTGCATTTACCAAGTTAAATTCCACACCTACTGCCACCTTCTGAATTCCAATACCTGCTGCCATCACTGTAAATCCCACACCTTCTCCCATCACCTCAAACCCCACAGCTGAAAAGAGACAAATATTTAAACTTCCTGCTAAATATACATTAGTGTACATTAATGAAGCTATACTCAGTCTGTTAGCTGTTCAAATATAGGCAGTGTTCCGAAAAGCCCCAAAAGAAGAGGGACAAGTTTGTATAAACTGAACAGGGTGGAGAAATCTGTATTTTCCATGACATACAATATATTTTTCTCTGATACGGGATGATTTTCTCTCTGTTTTAGGTTGGACTGACTCCACCACAGAGGGACCCGGAGATACAGGAGGTAGGTGATGGGATAAAATTCTCTTTTCTTGATAATGTCTAGCTAAATAATTGAACAAATTCATAACAGAACCTTTGTTAAAAAATATCAGGAACTCCGTCAGAGGATAAATCTCTGAACAACACTAGTCAGAAGGATGATCCTGAAGCTCCAGCTGCAGCTCCAGATCATCCCGTTGTGCTTGGAGGTTGGTCACATCTCCACCTCTAAACACTTCAGACACACACTTGATCAACAATTTATCACCTGGTCTCTGCTTTTTTCATCTTAGAAATTATTTAAAGGTGCATGAGGTAGGATTAGTCTAAGATTCATCTCTTATTAAAAGCTTAGTCTTTTTTCAGAATTAGGTCTCTAATGGTTCAGTAGGTGGGTTCAAGATTTGAATCTTTTTTTACTCATTGAGCCAACCCCATTCCTACCCATGTTCACAAAGCCCTGTCCCCAGGACCTACAGTGGCCTGTAGAGTAAAGTTCAGCTAGAGTTACCGAGTTCAACTATTATTAACAAGGATTAGCATTATAATTAGCATCACATCACTTTCGAGAAACCCTTCCTGCCTCTGTCTCAAATCCCAAGCCTACTGCGACCATGTCAGAGCTGGAAACTTCTGGCATCACTTCAAATCCCACACCTGCTGCCTCCACCTCAAATCCCACACCTGCTGCTTCCACCTCAAATCCCACACCTGCTCTCACCCCCCACAAATCCCACAACTGCTGCCACCATCTCAGAGCAAAGGCCAGCTAGCGCCATTTCAAATCCCATAACTGCTACCACCATCTCAGAGTCCACAACTGCTGCCACCAACTTAAATTCCAATGATACTACTAGCTTCTGAAATGCCAAACCTGCATTTACCAACTTAAATTCCACACCTACTGCCACCTTCTCAATTCCAATACCTGCTGCCATCACTGTAAATCCCACACCTTCTCCCATCACCTCAAATCCCACAGCTGAAAAGAGACAAATATTTAAACTTCCTGCTAACTATACATTAGTGTACATTAATGAAGCTATACCCAGTCTGTTAGCTGTTCAAATATAGGCAGTGTTCCGAAAAGCCCCAAAAGAAGAGGGACAAGTTTGTATAAACTGAACAGGGTGGAGAAATCTGTATTTTCCATGACATACAATATATTTTTCTCTGATACGGGATGATTTTCTCCCTGTTTTAGGTCTCACTGACTCCACCACAGAGGGACCCGTAGATACAGGAGGTAGGTGATGGGATAAAATTCTCTTTCCTTGATAATGTCTAGCTAAATAATTGAACAAATTCATAACAGAACCTTTGTTAAAAAATATCAGGAACTCTGTCAGAGGATAAATCTCTGGACAACACTAGTCAGAAGGATGATCCTGAAACTCCAGCTCCAGCTCCAGATCATCCCGTTGTGCTTGGAGGTTGGTCACATCTCTGCCTCTAAACACTTCAGGCACACACTTGATCAACAATTTATCACCTGGTCTCTGCTTTTTTCATCTTAGAAATTATTTAAAGGTGCATGAGGTAGGATTAGTCTTTAAAGATTCATCTCTTATTAAAAGCTTAGTCTTTTTTTCAGAATTAGGTCTCTAATGGTTCAGTAGGTGGGTTCAAGATTTGAATCTTTTTTACTCATTCAGCCAACCCCATTCCTGCCCATGTTCACAAAGCCCCGTCCCCAGGACCTACAGTGGCCTGTAGAGTAAAGTTCAGCTAGAGTTACCGAGTTCAACTATTATTAACAAGGATTAGCATTATAATTAGCATGACATCACTTTCGAGAAAACCTCCCTGCCTCTGTCTGAAATCCCAAGCCTACTGCGACCATGTCAGAGCTGGAAACTTCTGGCATCACTTCAAATCCCACACATGCTGCCTCCACCTCGAATCCCACACCTGCTGCTTCCACCTCAAATCACACAACTGCTGCCACCATCTCAGAGCAAAGGCCAGCTAGCGCCATTTCAAATCCCACAACTGCTACCACCATCTCAGAGTCCACAACTGCTGCCACCAACTTAAATTCCAATGATACTACTAGCTTCTGAAATGCCAAACCTGCATTTACCAAGTTAAATTCCACACCTACTGCCACCTTCTGAATTCCAATACCTGCTGCCATCACTGTAAATCCCACACCTTCTCCCATCACCTCAAACCCCACAGCTGAAAAGAGACAAATATTTAAACTTCCTGCTAAATATACATTAGTGTACATTAATGAAGCTATACCCAGTCTGTTAGCTGTTCAAATATAGGCAGTGTTCCGAAAAGCCCCAAAAGAAGAGGGACAAGTTTGTATAAACTGAACAGGGTGGAGAAATCTGTATTTTCCATGACATAGAATATTTTTTTCTCTGATACGGGATGATTTTCTCTCTGTTTTAGGTCTCACTGACTCCACCACAGAGGGACCCGGAGATACAGGAGGTAGGTGATGGGATAAAATTCTCTTTTCTTGATAATGTCTAGCTAAATAATTGAACAAATTCATAACAGAACCTTTGTTAAAAAATATCAGGAACTCCGTCAGAGGATAAATCTCTGAACAACACTAGTCAGAAGGATGATCCTGAAGCTCCAGCTGCAGCTCCAGATCATCCCGTTGTGCTTGGAGGTTGGTCACATCTCCACCTCTAAACACTTCAGGCACACACTTGATCAACAATTTATCACCTGGTCTCTGCTTTTTTCATCTTAGAAATTATTTAAAGGTGCATGAGGTAGGATTAGTCTAAGATTCATCTCTTATTAAAAGCTTAGTCTTTTTTCAGAATTAGGTCTCTAATGGTTCAGTAGGTGGGTTCAAGATTTGAATCTTTTTTTACTCATTGAGCCAACCCCATTCCTACCCATGTTCACAAAGCCCTGTCCCCAGGACCTACAGTGGCCTGTAGAGTAAAGTTCAGCTAGAGTTACCGAGTTCAACTATTATTAACGAGGATTAGCATTATAATTAGCATCACATCACTTTCGAGAAACCCTTCCTGCCTCTGTCTCAAATCCCAAGCCTACTGCGACCATGTCAGAGCTGGAAACTTCTGGCATCACTTCAAATCCCACACCTGCTGCCTCCACCTCAAATCCCACACCTGCTGCTTCCACCTCAAATCCCACACCTGCTCTCACCCCCCACAAATCCCACAACTGCTGCCACCATCTCAGAGCAAAGGCCAGCTAGCGCCATTTCAAATCCCATAACTGTTACCACCATCTCAGAGTCCACAACTGCTGCCTCCACCTCAACTCCCACACCTGCTGTTTCCACCTCAAATCCAACAACTGGGACCTTACAGTCGCCTGTAGAGTAAAGTTCAGCTAGAGTTACCGAGTTCAACTATTATTAACAAGGATTAGCATTATAATTAGCATGACATCCCTTTCGAGAAAACCTTCCTGCCTCTGTCTGAAATCCCAAGCCTACTGCGACCATGTCAGAGCTGGAAACTTCTGGCATCACTTCAAATCCCACACATGCTGCCTCCACCTCAAATCCCACACCTGCTGCTTCCACCTCAAATCACACACCTGCTCTGACCCCCCACAAATCCCACAACTGCTGCCACCATCTCAGAGCAAAGGCCAGCTAGCGCCATTTCAAATCACACAACTGCTGCCACCAACTTAAATTCCAATGATACTACTAGCTTCTGAAATGCCAAACCTGCATTTACCAACTTAAATTCCACACCTACTGCCACCTTCTCAATTCCAATACCTGCTGCCATCACCTTAATTCCCACACCTTCTCCCATCACCTCAAACCCCACAGCTGAAAAGAGACAAATATTTAAACTTCCTGCTAAATATACATTAGTGTACATTAATGAAGCTATACTCAGTCTGTTAGCTGTTCACATATAGGCAGTGTTCCGAAAAGCCCCAAAAGAAGAGGGACAAGTTTGTATAAACTGAACAGGGTGGAGAAATCTGTATTTTCCATGACATACAATATATTTTTCTCTGATACGGGATGATTTTCTCTCTGTTTTAGGTCGGACTGACTCCACCACAGAGGGACCCGTAGATACAGGAGGTAGGTGATGGGATAAAATTCTCTTTCCTTGATAATGTCTAGCTAAATAATTGAACAAATTCATAACAGAACCTTTGTTAAAAAACATCAGGAACTCTGTCAGAGGATAAATCTCTGGACAACACTAGTCAGAAGGATGATCCTGAAGCTCCAGCTGCAGCTCCAGATCATCCCGTTGTGCTTGGAGGTTGGTCACATCTCCACCTCTAAACACTTCAGACACACACTTGATCAACAATTTATCACCTGGTCTCTGCTTTTTTCATCTTAGAAATTATTTAAAGGTGCATGAGGTAGGATTAGTCTAAGATTCATCTCTTATTAAAAGCTTAGTCTTTTTTTCAGAATTAGGACTCTAATGGTTCAGTAGGTGAGTTCAAGATTTGAATCTTTTTTACTCATTCAGCCAACCCCATTCCTGCCCATGTTCACAAAGCCCCGTCCCCAGGACCTTACAGTGGCCTGTAGAGTAAAGTTCAGCTAGAGTTACTGAGTTCAACTATTATTAACAAGGATTAGCATTATCATTAGCATCACATCACTTTCGAGAAAACCTCCCTGCCTCTGTCTCAAATCCCAAACCTACTGCGACCATGTCAGAGATGGAAACTTCTGGCATCACTTCAAATCCCACACCTGCTGCCTCCACCTCAAATCCCACATGTGCTGCCTCCACCTCAAATCCCACACCTGCTGCTTCCACCTCAAATCCCACACCTGCTCTCACCCCCCACAAATCCCACAACTGCTGCCACCATCTCAGAGCAAAGGCCAGCTAGCGCCATTTCAAATCCCATAACTGCTACCACCATCTCAGAGTCCACAACTGCTGCCTCCACCTCAACTCCCACACCTGCTGTTTCCACCTCAAATCCCACAACTGGGACCTTACAGTCACCTGTAGAGTAAAGTTCAGCTAGAGTTACCGAGTTCAACTATTATTAACAAGGATTAGCATTATAATTAGCATGACATCACTTTCGAGAAAACCTCCCTGCCTCTGTCTCAAATCCCAAACCTACTGCGACCATGTCAGAGCTGGAAACTTCTGGCATCACTTCAAATCCCACACATGCTGCCTCCACCTCAAATCCCACACCTGCTGCTTCCACCACAAATCCTACAACTGCTGCGACCATCTCAGAGCAAAGGCCAGCTAGCGCCATTTCAAATCCATAACTGCTACCACCATCTCAGAGTCCACAACTGCTGCCACCAACTTAAATTCCAATGATACTACTAGCTTCTGAAATGCCAAACCTGCATTAAACAAGTTAAATTCCACACCTACATCCACCTTCTCAATTCCAATACCTGCTGCCATCACCTTAATTCCCACACCTTCTCCCATCACCTCAAACCCCACAGCTGAAAAGAGACAAATATTTAAACGTCCTGCTAACTATACATTAGTGTACATTAATGAAGCTATACCCAGTCTGTTAGCTGTTCAAATATAGGCAGTGTTCCGAAAAGCCCCAAAAGAAGAGGGACAAGTTTGTATAAACTGAACAGGGTGGAGAAATCTGTATTTTCCATGACATACAATATATTTTTCTCTGATACGGGATGATTTTCTCTCTGTTTTAGGTTGGACTGACTCCACCACAGAGGGACCCGGAGATACAGGAGGTAGGTGATGGGATAAAATTCTCTTTCCTTGATAATGTCTAGCTAAATAATTGAACAAATTCATAACAGAACCTTTGTTAAAAAATATCAGGAACTCTGTCAGAGGATAAATCTCTGGACAACACTAGTCAGAAGGATGATCCTGAAACTCCAGCTCCAGCTCCAGATCATCCCGTTGTGCTTGGAGGTTGGTCACATCTCCGCCTCTAAACACTTCAGGCACACACTTGATCAACAATTTATCACCTGGTCTCTGCTTTTTTCATCTTAGAAATTATTTAAAGGTGCATGAGGTAGGATTAGTCTTTAAAGATTCATCTCTTATTAAAAGCTTAGTCTTTTTTTCAGAATTAGGTCTCTAATGGTTCAGTAGGTGGGTTCAAGATTTGAATCTTTTTTACTCATTCAGCCAACCCCATTCCTGCCCATGTTCACAAAGCCCCGTCCCCAGGACCTACAGTGGCCTGTAGAGTAAAGTTCAGCTAGAGTTACCGAGTTCAACTATTATTAACAAGGATTAGCATTATAATTAGCATGACATCACTTTCGAGAAAACCTCCCTGCCTCTGTCTGAAATCCCAAGCCTACTGCGACCATGTCAGAGCTGGAAACTTCTGGCATCACTTCAAATCCCACACATGCTGCCTCCACCTCGAATCCCACACCTGCTGCTTCCACCTCAAATCACACAACTGCTGCCACCATCTCAGAGCAAAGGCCAGCTAGCGCCATTTCAAATCCCACAACTGCTACCACCATCTCAGAGTCCACAACTGCTGCCACCAACTTAAATTCCAATGATACTACTAGCTTCTGAAATGCCAAACCTGCATTTACCAACTTAAATTCCACACCTACTGCCACCTTCTGAATTCCAATACCTGCTGCCATCACTGTAAATCCCACACCTTCTCCCATCACCTCAAACCCCACAGCTGAAAAGAGACAAATATTTAAACTTCCTGCTAAATATACATTAGTGTACATTAATGAAGCTATACCCAGTCTGTTAGCTGTTCAAATATAGGCAGTGTTCCGAAAAGCCCCAAAAGAAGAGGGACAAGTTTGTATAAACTGAACAGGGTGGAGAAATCTGTATTTTCCATGACATACAATATTTTTTTCTCTGATACGGGATGATTTTCTCTCTGTTTTAGGTCTCACTGACTCCACCACAGAGGGACCCGGAGATACAGGAGGTAGGTGATGGGATAAATTTCTCTTTCCTTGATAATGTCTAGCTAAATAATTGAACAAATTCATAACAGAACCTTTGTTAAAAAATATCAGGAACTCTGTCAGAGGATAAATCTCTGAACAACACTAGTCAGAAGGATGATCCTGAAGCTCCAGCTGCAGCTCCAGATCATCCCGTTGTGCTTGGAGGTTGGTCACATCTCCACCTCTAAACACTTCAGGCACACACTTGATCAACAATTTATCACCTGGTCTCTGCTTTTTTCATCTTAGAAATTATTTAAAGGTGCATGAGGTAGGATTAGTCTAAGATTCATCTCTTATTAAAAGCTTAGTCTTTTTTTCAGAATTAGGACTCTAATGGTTCAGTAGGTGAGTTCAAGATTTGAATCTTTTTTACTCATTCAGCCAACCCGATTCCTGCCCATGTTCACAAAGCCCTGTCCCCAGGACCTACAGTGGCCTGTAGAGTAAAGTTCAGCTAGAGTTACTGAGTTCAACTATTATTAACAAGGATTAGCATTATCATTAGCATCACATCACTTTCGAGAAAACCTCCCTGCCTCTGTCTCAAATCCCAAACCTACTGCGACCATGTCAGAGATGGAAACTTCTGGCATCACTTCAAATCCCACACCTGCTGCCTCCACCTCAAATCCCACATGTGCTGCCTCCACCTCAAATCCCACACCTGCTGCTTCCACCTCAAATCCCACACCTGCTCTCACCCCCCACAAATCCCACAACTGCTACCACCATCTCAGAGCAAAGGCTAGCTAGCGCCATTTCAAATCCCATAACTGCTACCACCATCTCAGAGTCCACAACTGCTGCCTCCACCTCAACTCCCACACCTGCTGTTTCCACCTCAAATCCAACAACTGGGACCTTACAGTCGCCTGTAGAGTAAAGTTCAGCTAGAGTTACCGAGTTCAACTATTATTAACAAGGATTAGCATTATAATTAGCATGACATCACTTTCGAGAAAACCTCCCTGCCTCTGTCTCAAATCCCAAACCTACTGCGACCATGTCAGAGCTGGAAACTTCTGGCATCACTTCAAATCCCACACCTGCTGCTTCCACCTCAAATCCCACACCTGCTCTCACCCCCCACAAATCCCACAACTGCTGTCACCATCTCAGAGCAAAGGCCAGCTAGCGCCATTTCAAATCCCATAACTGCTACCACCATCTCAGAGTCCACAACTGCTGCCACCAACTTAAATTCCAATGATACTACTAGCTTCTGAAATGCCAAACCTGCATTTACCAACTTAAATTCCACACCTACTGCCACCTTCTGAATTCCAATACCTGCTGCCATCACTGTAAATCTCACACCTTCTCCCATCACCTCAAACCCCACAGCTGAAAAGAGACAAATATTTAAACTTCCTGCTAAATATACATTAGTGTACATTAATGAAGCTATACTCAGTCTGTTAGCTGTTCAAATATAGGCAGTGTTCCGAAAAGCCCCAAAAGAAGAGGGACAAGTTTGTATAAACTGAACAGGGTGGAGAAATCTGTATTTTCCATGACATACAATATATTTTTCTCTGATACGGGATGATTTTCTCCCTGTTTTAGGTCTCACTGACTCCACCACAGAGGGACCCGGAGATACAGGAGGTAGGTGATGGGATAAAATTCTCTTTCCTTGATAATGTCTAGCTAAATAATTGAACAAATTCATAACAGAACCTTTGTTAAAAAATATCAGGAACTCTGTCAGAGGATAAATCTCTGAACAACACTAGTCAGAAGGATGATCCTGAAACTCCAGCTCCAGCTCCAGATCATTCCGCTGTGCTTGGAGGTTGGTCACATCTCCGCCTCTAAACACTTCAGACATCACTTCAGACTGAGCATCACTTACTTGATGAAATTTTTAAAATATTTGATATATTATTGTCTCAAATAGCAGTCTCTCACATACAGGTTGGTTTTCTCTCCGTTTTAGGACTCACTGACTCCAGCACAAAGGGAACAGAAGATACAAGAGGTAGGTGATGTTATTAAAAAATTTTTTATTGATAATATATAGGTAAATAACTGATCAAATTCATAACAGAACCTTTGTTTAACAAAGAAGGTGTGCAGCAGTGGATAGGTGTTGAATTTTGATACAAGGATCTTTCACCTTGTCAAAGTCCATGCAGAAACAGATATACAGGAATAAACTTTAGAACTTCATTCAGTAATTGCAATTATCAAAACTGCAACATTACTGCTCAGATTTAAAGTTAAGTTAAACAGCACATACAATGGAGTGTAAGGAGGTGGAAAAAGCCGATTTTTCGTCATGTATGTAATCAGAACTTTTCTGTTTGTGTGTTTACTTAACATAAGTGAATAATGTGTTTGTGAGAATAGATTTCAATCAGCAGATATCATCTGGACAGCAAACTCCTAAAGCAATGAGAGAAAAATTAAAATCTACAGGTAAATATACATTAGATGCAGATTTATGACGTTATACTCAGTCTGTTAGCTCCGTGTAGTCCGAACGTAGGCAGTGCTCCATACAGCCCCAACGGAACAGTGACACGTTTGTATAAACTGAACAAGGTGGAGAAAACTGTCTTGTTTCTTGGACTTTGGCGTTAAAAAAAATCTGCCAATGTGCACAAATTAACACCAACTCTACAATTTGAATCCAACGAAGACACAGCCATCCATGAACGGGATTTAAGGGAACAAAACTGGCTCTCTGGGTGGGAGGGGTATCTCTCTCTCACTTGTCAATCACAGCAGCACTAGTCAATCGTGGGCATCTGTGAGCTCATGTATGAGTTCACACAGAACCTCAATGCCCCATCCTTCTTTGGCACAATAACTCCAGCACCACTCACTTGATGACCTTTCTCTGTCTGCCTTAGATTTCATTTGATTGATCAAATCTTAAAATATGTGATATTGTCTGAAATAGCAGACTTTCTCATACAGGTGGTCTCTCTTTTAGGTCTGACTGACTCCAGGACAAAGGGGCCAGAAGATCCAAGAGGTAGGTGATGTGATAAAACTCTTTTTTATTGATATTATCTAGGTAAATAACTGATCAAATTCATAACAAAACCTTTGTTTAACAAAGAACATGTGCAGCAGTGGATAGGTGTTGAATTTTGATACACCATTCACCTTGTCAAAGTCCATGCAGAAACAGATATACAGGAATAAACTTTAGCATTCAGTCATTCAGTAATTGTAATTTTCAAAACTGCAATATTACTGCTGAGATTTAAAGTTAAGTAAAAGAGCATATACAGATGGAGTGTAAGGAGGTGGAAAAAGCAGATTTTATGTCAAAAAATCGAACTGAACAGCAATGCTTTTTGAAATTAAATGATTAATTTTAATGATACTGTTTAATTTTCTCAGAAACTGAATCAATGAAGTCGTCAGCAGAATCTAAACAAAGCTGAAACTAAAGATATGCACCAGAACCGTGAGGCAGTGAAAGGACAATCATAACCTGCAGGTAATTATACATTAGTGTAAATTAGTGAAGTTAGACCGCTCAAATCATAAACCATCATCACAGCATGTAATGTGTTACACTCACTACTGAAAAGGTTTATTAATAGGAGAAACTGAAATGATTCAAATCACACAAACATGTTTAACAGTACAGTTTAGAAGTGAATGCTATTATCTTTATTGCATTTCATTTCACTTTCATCACTGCATTGCATTCACGTCACAGTGAAATGCAGCCGGTGTCCAATCGCAGCCCTGAGCCATACTCGGGGCATGGCTACAATAACTCACACCTCACAGGACCTAGATATTGTCCAATTTCTTAGACTTCCTTTCAGTAATGTTGTAGTGTTGAAGATCAGATTTTAATAAAAAAAAAAAACAAAAAAAAAACATCTGATTGAAAAGCAACGCTTCTTTGAAATTGAATATTTTAATGATACTGTTTTATTTTGTCAGAAACTGAACCACTGAAGTCGTCTCCTCTGCATGAAAATCAGCAGAATCTAAAGAAAGTACAGCCCGCTGCATTGAAACAATCAGAGCAGTCTATCCTGGGAGATTTATGATCTTTGCATTTCATCTGAATTGCCTGATATGTCCACTGAGGCTCCAGATGCATGCTGCCTACAGTCTCTGCATCTAATAGTTATATTCCATCTACTCCAAAATAGAAAAAATAAAGAGACGTGTATTGTGATCTTATTAAATCTCCATATGCTTGAAAGAAAACTTCTTTCCACTGATGTTATGTGTTTGGTCTAGTATCACTATAATATATACTAATATATTGCATATCTGTACTTTGAACTAGTAAAACCTGTACTTATAACACATTATAGCACAGCTCAAAACATGACTGGAGAGAGTGGGGCGGTGAATTAAGCGCTTATTAATCGGATATCTGGTTATTCCCGAGTATCACTACTGTACAAACTCTTTTCTCTAAATCTACCAGTTCTACAAGCAGGAGATCTCAGTAGATTATTGTGTTAAATCAAGTTAACAGTGTGTATAATTTGTCAATGTGAGATTTCAGTGCAATTCCTAAAACATCCAAATTTAAATGTGAACTTTTACTTCATTAAAACAATAAAATGTCCTTTAAAGATATTTTAGGTCTCCTGCTGTTCAGTTTGGATTTTCTGCATTTGATTTATGAATGGATTTGGTAAAGTATCTCCCTAAAAATACCTTAAAATATCTTTACCTCCTTCTCCAACTCCGTGAAAGCTCAATATTTTCAGGTTTAGAGCTGTTTCAGCTGTGTGAGCTGTTTTACTGATTCACGCTGACTCGCAGCTCAACTGCCTGAGAGTCTGAACCAGTTTGAGCTTTTTATACCTTCATTAAGACTTAACAAGGTGAACATGTGAATCGTTTAGTCATTAATCAGCTTAATGACAATCATGTCAGTGGTCAAGCAAACATTAGAGCTGGTTAAGATAACCGCTGCTTTTTCAGTGTGAAAACTCTTAAATTAAAATAACTCTTAAATCTAAAAACTTGAATGAAATGAGTGGGGATGCAAACTTCTGCACTCAACTGTAGATGTAATACCAAGTGAATTTAAAAGAAAAATCATTGGGAATATGGTAAGTTAGAATAAGTTGTCTCTTTTAGCTGAAAACAAGACTGAAACTGACGTTGTGAATCATTGTTTAATGTTTTTGTTCATACACACTTGAACATCTGCAATTTTAATGGAATGCTAATGTGATATAATTCATAGGATTTGTACAATTATGTGAAAATTGTTTGTGAAATTTGTCTCAGCTTTTACTCAGTAAGTAAACTTTGTTGGGTTTTGAAACTGACAGCTTCTTGGTTTATTTGTAAAAAATGAAATACTGAAATATTACTGAACTACATACATATATTTCAGTCATAATTAAAAGCTTATTGCAGTACAGTGTGTACGAGAGCTGAAGTTTGATGTTTAAATGGAATTTAAGTCCTGAATTAACCGACTGTACTGTATTAGTTTACTTCACCTCCATGCAGTTAACGTGAGGATAGAATTTGTTTTGGGAATTCCAGACAGTACTCTGTGCTTTACATCTGCTCGTACAATAATATATACAGCAGATAAGTCTGTATAGGACATACACACACGCTTATGTAACTTTCACAGTATAGCGTGTGTTAAAATGGTACAATAATGTTAATGCCTTTTTCATAAAATAAACCCAAATACAATGTAAGGACAAAATGTTTTTATTCATATATAAGTACAGAAAAGACATAACATATTAATATAGATTTTAATACTTAAAGTGTAAACACATAATTTAACAAAAAATGAGCATGGTGAGACATTTTAATCTTCTGTTAAACAAAGAGCGTCCTGTTTAGGAAATTTTAAAAAGTGTAAATGTCCAGGACAAAAAAAAAACAAAAAACCTACAGTTCAGCAGAGACTGTTATAAAGTGCTTCCATGTTGGACCGATGATAAAACAGGTTACTTCTCTCTAAATATTATTCCATATCATCTTTAATATCATTTCATTTCATTTAAGGGAATTTTACTATAACGGAATTTAATCATAAAGCACCAAATATGTGTTGGTGGCACTTTTTTGGTCACAGCTTTAACCTCAGGCTGGAAACAAATGGCCTGAAATATCCATCAGGTTTTATAGGATCACTGATGCATGAGGAATTAAAAGTGGAAGGGTGCAAAGAGTTTATGAAATGCAGAAAGAATAAAATCCTGAGTTTTATCCTAAATTCAAAATTTGAATGTGGCTGTTGTACAGATTGCACATTAAACATGACACACAGCCTGGTACAGAAATGTTTAGATTAAAACTCGGTTTTAAAGTCAAGAAACACACACGTGTTGAACATTACTGCACGAACATCACCGTCCACAGCACGTGCAGTCTACAAGGGTGTAAAATATTCAATAAACTCCACAAAGTACACTTTCTGACAGGATCTCAGTTTGGCACAAAATGCATCATGATATTTATACAATATTTATCTATGAACCTTCTCCTGTCTTCTTTTTTTTAGCTTTTATCTACATTTCTTTACAAAAACTGAACCAGTGACGTGACACCAGAACCCACAACATCACAACTCTCAAGAACATGCTTTAGAGAACACGCTGGTTCTCTGTGTAGCTCGTTTGTAAAGCATGCAACATCTAAACACTTCAGATGTTCTCTGCGCTCGAGAATCTCATGTCTTAACTTTCTGCTACAGCTGGACAACAAAATAAAATAAAAATGTCACTTTGAAAACATGTTTGATGCAAAATGTGAAATCCCAAACTGCCGGGAGTGGCTCTGTCCTGCGCTGGAAAGAGAGATGAAGTTCAACCCTGAATCATGCGACTTACTGGCAGTGTCTGAGTGGAACCATGTAGAACCCTAAAAAGAGCCTTTGTAAAAATACTGTTCAAGCTTCAAGTTTTTTCACACACATTAATATCGTGATGCGGAGAAGCGGCACCAGGCTCGACCTCGTCTGCATCGCAGTGGATTTTCGTCTTTGCATTGATTTGCATTGAGTTTGGTTTCAGTAGTGTGTCTGAGGTCCAGCACCCTCTTCTGGGCACACACACCACTGAAAAGATAACTAAAAATACTAAAAATATATTAAAAATGAAACTAGAGTCTTAAAAAATGGATCTCAGAACATCCGTCCACTGGTGTCGGGTTCTGATGGATCACACCACCGTCTCCTGCGCTTTAGCGTCCATAAGGAAAGCGTCCAGGTTTGAAAAGTCCACCACAGCATCGCTCTTGTTTATGGAAATGTCTTTGACATGGTCCTCATCACTTTGGTCCTTGGCAAAATTGACAAAAACCTGAAGAAAACCGAAAAAAGATTAGACAACCATGTCGAATATTATAATTAACTCTAAAACATAATGCATTATAGAATCGATGCATAAAATACGTTGTCAGGGTTCCCCCAGAGGCACCACTTATAGGGTTCTAGATTAAACCTTTTTATCTAAGCGTGTAGACTCAATTTCCTATTTCATTTTTTCTTCTAGAACAGTACTGAACACGTTCTCTTGTACGTTCTTCAGGAGTTCTACTTCAGAAATCGGATCTGTGCTTCACACATGGTTACAGATTGTACCGACTGACAAAGGGAACTACAGGAATAATCTAGAGCCGAGTTCTTACTTGGTCTAGTGTGGTCTGTGAGACGGAGTAGTCCTCGATGTGGAGCTGCTCTTTGTTCTTGGACAGGATGCTGAAGATCCGAGCCAACGAGGAAAGCGATGATGGAAGCTGGTACTGCAGCATGTTCCTGTGTTTCTCCTTCAGGATGCTGCCAGGTAACTCACGCTCGATCAGCTCCATCACCGGCTCCAGACGAGGCTCGGAACCTGCTACGCGCAGGATGATCGTGTAGCCATCACCAAACCTGGACAGAGAACACTGATCAAACACTGCTCTGTAGGAGCTACACAGAAAAATGCTCATGTTCTGTATTAATGACTGGACAGAATAAAGACACTAGAACCGTGTCTCCATGATATTTATTATTGAGGGCTCTCCTGTGTTCCTACCTGTTCTTTAGATGCTGAACACTCCCCAGGCAGCGGAACCTGCCATTGACCATGATGGCCATGCGAGTGCACAGAGCCTCACACTCCTCCATACTGCCCAAAACAAACAAACAAACAAACAAACAAACAAACAAACATGAGTGAGTTAGACATGGTACTTCCATTAGTGCATGAAAATAAAGGGTTATTGCTAATTAAAAAAACGGTTCAGTCTAGAAACTTAAAATGTACTTTGGTTAGTCCTTCGTGGGGACCCTTTAAAGGTTTTATGTAGAACCCTACAACAGAGGGTTTCTCAATCAGAGAGGGTTCCAAGTAGCCTTTAGGAAGCTTTTAGGAAGTAACCATCCTAAACTATCCTTTCTTTTATTTATAAACAACTTTCAAACATGAAATCCAACTCAATGTACAATCTTAGACAAAAGGGTTCCTCAATAGGTTCTCTGCACAGAAGAAGGTTCTATCTATCTAAAGGGTAAGGGAAGGGGTAACCTTCTTTTGTAGTGTTTTTTCCTAGAACCATTAAACTTTCCCTCAAAGAGACAAACCCAAATCCTTGAAGGTTCTAGATTTAACCTTCTCTCTAACAGTGTATGTTACATACTCTCTAAGAAAACAGGGTTCCTTCTGGGGCTTTTTGGGTCATTATGGACTCTTTGCTTTCTAAACAAGTTCTTCTCTCTAAAAGAAAACCCTCTTTTGCAGGATTCGACATTGAACCTTTAAAGGTTCCTCCAAAGAGACAAACTGAAGAATTCAAGAACTTTATTATTTAAGAACTTAAGGACTTAATTTTACTAAATGCAAACTTGGAATAAAACTGAAACATATATGAAATTACATTATAAAAATAGGTTAAAACCTTAAATGTTCTATATAGAACCCTACAGAAACCATGTAAACTAAAAGCCCTTTTAGAAAGCTATAACCCTTATACATTCACAGAACTCTTAAGGAACCTTATCTTTTTAAACATTTTTAAAATTCTAATTAATTTCTAATAGAAAAGTTCTGTCCAGGAAGTCCATACACTACTAGTATAAATAATCTCCTATTGGTTCTTACCTGTGTGAGGTGAGAACGACGGAACGTCCCTCTTTAATGATGCTGAGGATACAGTTCCACAGAGCGCGTCGTGCTTTGGGGTCCATACCAGTCGTGGGTTCATCCTGTTTCAAAACAACAACAGAGTGACGCATAAATTCCCAGAAAAACACAGGAACCAGGTCACTGTGTGTCTCACTGTGGTTCTGTCCATCAACAGGACTTTAACAGTCTGTCATGAAACCTCCATGTTGGGAGTTAAAGAGGGACAAAGGACATGTGGGGGAGAAACACACAGGGCAGGGTATTGTCTGTTTCCTGGAAGCCAGGAAATGACCTCCAACACCTCATCCTGAGTCAGAACATTCATCTGATGAGGCCTTGACGGCAATCTATTTTTTTTGTTTATACCAATAAATAAGGCTTGTGATTGGTTTACACTCACCAGGAACACCACGGGTGGTCCTCCAATCAGTGCGATGGCCGTGGAGAGTTTGCGCATGTTTCCTCCACTGTAGCTTCCTGCTGATTTGTCCACATATTTCACCAGACCCAGTTTACGGATTCCCCACTCCGCCACCTGCAAACAACACGAGAGATAAGAGTACATTAAACACGGCATGATGTACTACAGACCATGTCCTTGCATATTTGTAATGGACTTTTTTAACTATTGCCCAGCTCTAGTGGAGTACTAACCTCACACACTTCTTTTTCCGGCACACCACGTAGAATGGCGTAAAACTCCAGGTGCTCTCGGCCAGTCAGCAGGTCGTTGATGGCGTCAAACTGAGGACAGTAGCCCATGTTCTGATGCACCTCATCGATCTCCGTCAGCACGCTGAAACAGAGTTTATAATCAGTTTTTGCCTAAAAAGCAATTAGGTATTAGAAATAGCATTACACCACAGCATGCAGCTGAATTCTACATTCTGTTCATTAATTAGGTTATTTTTAACAGCAGCTCTGATAGTAGTGCAGCTGCAATCACAACATTGCTGATTACTATAACAGCAGCACGCAGAGTATTTTATTTTAGCTTAGCGTACCTCTTGCCAGCTAAATAAGCCTCTCCGCTCGTGATGACTGAATCTCCAGTGAGCATCTTGAAGGTACTTGTTTTTCCAGCACCATTCACACCAAGCAATCCAAAACACTACAAACAGAAATGTCAATTTAATATCAACGTAGGTGCAACGTAATAAAATATCACGTCTTGAGGATATTCGGAGCTCTCAGAATGTTGTACCTCTCCACGTGGAATTCCAACACACAGTCTGTCCACCGCTGGCTTCTGCTTCCTTTTATACACCTGCGAGAATTTCAAACCTTCACTTTATTGCTCAAAGCTCTTATCTTTACTGTTTACTCTTTTTATTCATGCACTGCAGAAGAAGCAGGACGTGATCTAACCTTGGTCAGCTGTCTGAGCTCCAGGATGTCACTCTGCCCACCTCCACCCAGAATCCTTTGCCTCTCCCTGGCCACGTCCTCGTCCTCCTCGTTAATCGGCTTCAGATGAGCACTAATGCCTCTGTAGACACCGAGGTTTAATCAGCACACAGGGAACACAGAAGAACCATAGATATATCCACTGAGGAACTGAGGACTTACCTGGCCTTGATGCAAAAGCGATACTGTATGAGCACTGTAATGCAGAAGAAGACCACGCCTTCCACTGCCATAGCAAAGAGGTTCTTCCCCACCATGTCCCATGCCAGAGGAGAACGGAACCGATTCTCACCTGAGGATCCACATGTTGGAAATCATTGATATACTTCCAGTACTGCACATCAAGGTGCTTCTGAACGCAGCTTATTATTTTGTAGAAGTAAACTTTTCATAGAATGATCGTATCTTACCGAATCTCTCCAGAGCATCAGCCATGGCCTGGTTCTTCACCATATCGATCAGCCCACGTCCCAGGCAGAAGTGAGGGAAGATCAGGAAGACATTTTTCAAAATGTCATTGATGCCACCAATCTCCTGCATCACGACACATCGGAAAGCGTTCAGGTATACTTTAGATTTTAATACAACACACTGATATAACAGCAGAATATGTCAGTCACATGTTTACAATGATTATTATAAAAGAGAGAGTTCGGGTTCTAAAATCTGAATTGAAGCTGTTGCAAAAATATTCACACCCCTGTACATTACAGTAACTGAATTCTGTATTAATGTGCTACGTTTTAAATGAATAAAACCTTTAAACCCATGTTACAGCCATGTTCTGTCTATAATAATACCCTAATCTATTTCTGTTATGTTACAAAGCTTACTGTTAACAGACTACGTTGCATTGCAGGATAAATGTTTATAGTGAGTATTAACAATAATCATTGAAATTATTTACTGAACGCTGGATTTTTACTGCCATTTTATAAACGCTCGTAATCCACTCGTGGGCTTATGTTAGTGATTTTGTCACTGTTTAATCATGCAATCGAGTGGCTTATTGCTATACTATGAGTGGTTCTGTGCATGATTCAAGCTTACATTGCCACCAAAAAGCTCCAGGACGAAGGTGGACACGCTGCCGTTGATTCCAATGAGGATGTTGACGCTGGTTAGGACCACGTAGGCCGTGCTGGGGATCTTAAAGAAGAACGATGCTGGGTACATCAGAGGAGTTATGGACCAGCTGTACAGAGACAAACACAAAACACTGAGTTAAATCTTTAGTCTCATGGAGGAAATACAGGTTTAACAGCAAGCAGCAGGACAATATTTAGCTGAAACAAGAATTTACCCATAAAGGAGTAAAAGGAG
The DNA here is from genome assembly GCF_027358585.1 of Pangasianodon hypophthalmus. NCBI lineage: Eukaryota > Metazoa > Chordata > Actinopteri > Siluriformes > Pangasiidae > Pangasianodon > Pangasianodon hypophthalmus. The sequence goes on along the minus strand of NC_069737.1, from coordinate 493,410 downwards.
AGCGAGGACAGGCAGGTTGGTGGAGGACACGTAGGCCTCCTGCTGGAAGCAGACGAAGATGATGATGACGAGGGTTGCAGGGACGATGTAGTTACACTGGAAGAGAAACACAAGAACAGTTCAGTTAGTGTACACATTACAGTTACTACCACTGAAATACCAATACATAAATAGTGTATCTTATCCAAATGACTCATGTGTAAGGTTACAGAGAAACCACAAAGTGTAAACTCCTCTGTTCTGAAGATGTCCATAAATGTTAAATAAATGTAAATAGATAAAACAATATCAACAATTATACAAATTTTTTATTCTGTTTATGTGGAGCGTTCGCCGTACACGTCCCTGTGAATGAGCCGTTACTATAGAAACGATAACGTATGAGAACGAGCGCATTAATATAAACCTGCGCTACTGTCAGAGCTGCTGTTATAGAAAATTAATCAACACCTTCTGACCAATCAGAATCCGGAATGGTATATGATATAATAAGTGATCTCTCACCATATCCCACACAAAGTTTGCGAGCCAGTAGAGGAAAGGCTGAACTCCGCTGATGAACTGCATGTGCTTGGCTTTATTCACTCTCTCCTGAATGAGGAAGACAACAAAGCTGGCCGGGACGAAGGACATGGCGAAGATGACGCAGATGGAGACCAGAACGTCGACTGAGGTGGTCATCCTGACAAAAAAAAAAAACAGCAACTTGTCAGATGGAAGTCAGAGAGAATTGACTGCTCTGGTGGGACTTATTTATGTAAAAGTTTCAAGTTTCTGTAATGAAGAACATGTTTACTCACAAGGCCACCTGAGAGAGCTGCTCTTTAGTGAGGTTCAGCGGGTGGTTAAAAGCTCTGATAGCAAATTTGGCGGGGTTTAGACCGGTGGGCAGACTGGCACGCAGGATACCGTTGTTCATCACATTGAGGAAAGCAGCGATGCTGTGCCAGCCTTTATTATTGAACCAGATCTGCACATGAAGATGAGAAGATGGGGTAAATTCATCAGTTTAGTTCACAACCATGACAGATCATCATTCTGATGTCTCTGAAATAGTTACGGTTCCTCTGATGTTCCTTGGATTCATTAATCTGTTAATCATACACAAGAATCACCATAAAGCCTTTAGTATTCCATAAAAATACCGACCTTGACATTGTTCTTGGTGTCCAGGCCACCGATGAAGCTCGATAAACCTCTCAGAAACCTGTCTGCTGCAGTGCCCTGTTCCCAGCAACAAAACGAGTTTAGTATTTGCTTGAACACAAACAAAAGAAGCTTTACAGAAATCTGGATGTAGTTTTAGATCCCTGATGAACAATCCAGAAAAAATGAGATTAAACACTGAAGAAAGGGAGAAAAATAATGTATTATTTAGTTACTCATAAATCAAAACAATTTCAAAATACTCACCCTTTCCAAGTTGAAACGAGCATGCATAAGAGCGATAGCCTTGGAGATCTCATCTGCAGGGGGCAGGCCTTGTGAACTTCTGGCGCCCAATGAGAATCCACCGTATCTGTGATCAACCAATGAGAAAAGGTCAGATTAGATGTACTGATTACATGGAGACTACTGTATGCTGTCTATAGAAAACCTCACACATGACCATTTTATGTTCAAAGGGATTTTTCTATTATGTAAATTTGACATAAATTTGTGCAACAAACTGTTTGCACTTATAAAGACTTTTAATAAATTCACTATTAAATTTATTAAGACGTGCTATTTGAAGTACCTGAACTCATTCACCCAGAGTTTGTTCTTCAAACTGCAAAAGAACAAACAAGCTGCTGTTAGAGATTTACACACGGACCAACAGCATTTATTTAAGCCATCATCACTCAATGTCTCTTTTTCATCTTTCTCCTCACCTCTTTCCAATGATCTGTGCATAGGTTTTCACCAGGTAGTCGGAAATATTCCTCCCAGTTAGATTCTGCAATGTTTCTGTACTGCTGACTTTGATCTACACGAAATGAACAGAAAGGTTTTTTAAAAGCCTGCACCCTTTCATTATTATATATAAAGTTAGCATCATTTTCCTTTTTGTTTTTTGTGTTTTTTTACCTGTGGTGGTGGCAGGCCGCCTGCTCCTGGTGGACACTCCGGCAGCATCTTCTTCTTCTCCTCACAGCTGCACTCACAGAGAGGTGATGGGTTTTCCATGGTCCAGTTTCCGGTCTGAAAAATGTCCGATACGGTCTTGGGAATCTCAGGAACCGTCCACTCACTTTCTCTAATTGAGCATGACCCATCTCTGTTTTATAGAGAATGAAAAACAAAACTGTTAGTTAGTAAATCCCAGAAAACACATCAGGCCTCGTTTCTCAAACCAGATATGAACAAATTTATTTGTAAACTGTTCACACTTAAAGGAATGTGGTATTAATGAAAATGCATTTTGTTGGGAAAAATATTTGTATCTGACATTTTGCTCCTGAATTTGTGTAAATTAATGTATAGAGGGACTCACTAGCGTGAACCTCAATCAATCGGCCACAACTCAAATAATTGGTGATGATAACTGTGATTTTATAATGTGATCATATAATTTTAGAATGGCTGAGCATCATCACGGAGGATTTAGCACGTCACAGTTAGGTGGTGCTCTTTCATTGTTTAGTCTTCATTTTTGTTATTTTCAGTGCTCTCTGAGCTTTGCCTTTTGTGGGCGTGGCTAAATAAATGCGTTGCGAATGGGCTTGGTAATTTATAGCTGATTGGCTTTTATCAGCATTTCAAACATTATCAATTACATACAATTACATAACATTTACATAGCTGGATAAATGAGAGTCAGTAAGAACAAGACCTTATTCACAAAATAAGTACAAAATATCCTTGATTTCTTTTCGCTTCACTCACCCAGGCATCCCATCCTCTGAACACCGCCCACTGTAGGCCGGACTGTCTGTTAACGCTCCGAGTAGCTTGTTAGTGTGCATCTCCTCTGGTGCATCATTACTGAAGTGAAATATAAGAATTCAATAAGACTCTGGTTCATTGTGTGTACTTTAGATCTGTAACTGGAGGTGTAGTGTTTACCTGATGAAAGAGTACTGCTCCTCATACATGCTGGGCTCCAGCTCCAGGCTTGGGTACTTTCCGAAAGGTGGCACTATTAGACTGAAGACCAGGGCAATGCACACGAACACAGCTGGAAGAACAATCTGGAAGCAGCAGATATGGGTCAGGGAAAGGTTCAGAAAGTTGTGTGAAGTTTGGAAAAGAAACAGCTTGAGATGATCGACTCACCTGAGCAAAGAATCCTTTCCGAGAGCGACGGGCATACAGGAAACGTTTCCAGAGTAAAGCCACAAACTGCTGTCTCTTCAGACTCCAACCTTTGACCTGGTATGAGCCTTTTCCATCAGAGACTCCTAACCAATCCGTCTCACGGGATTCTGAACACATAATCAAATACCACGAATAAACATCTTCACTATGTTACATGAAAACTTAAACTTTCGGTTTAAGGAAGTAATCTGTGGTATGATGTTGCTAATGAGAAGGTGGTGTTATGGATGATGGACAAAAGTACCTGGATCACCTTCCGAATCATTGAAGTCAAAGCTGTCATCCTCAGTGAAGGGTTTCAGACAGCTCTGATGGTCACCAAATGCGTGCCGGCGGTGCCTTCTTGGAAGAATAGTGCCATCTGGAGCAAGAAATGATTGGAAGAACTTTGTATTTTCTAGATCTCTTAATTTGGAGTGATGATATTTTGACTATGGATTCACTCTTTTTGATCTTACCCGAGGTTACAGCATCAACTCCGTTATCATCCGCAACTTTCAGGAAGATCTGCACCACAGAGAAGAACCTGGTCACAATTCTGTCACATTCAGCATGGCAAAGATATTTTATCTACCTATCTACATTGACTTACCTCCTCGAGCGTGGTGTCTGAAATTCCATAGCTGGAGATGCCGAGGTCGATGAGGCGATCATCAATCTCGTGGAAGAGCTCCACAAAGGCACCGTCCTTCGCTGCTTCATAAGGCAGCACATAGGTGATCTCATGGCCCAGATCCTCCACCAGTCTCGCTGAGGGAACGTGCTTGAAGATGACGTTGGAGATCAGGGAGATGTCTGGAATGTCAAACATTAAAGAAGTAGATATTGTAAGGTTTTAATTCCACAAAGCGGAAGTTCTCACTGGTTTGTTATGTTAAAATCTTACCAATGGTGGTGGTTTCACTTTCATGGTCACTTCCAAGGCCGGCATCAGAGCTGCTTTCAGAGACACTGTCATCCTGCATGGACAAATTATCAGTTTATACACAGTTACTTCTGAACATTTTAACTAGGCTTTTCTCGCACTGCTACAGGTTTGTGACCACGAACCTTCTTGAGACTGTTCTTGGAATAGGACACGGTGCTGCTGGAGTTGCGACATGAACTCAGAGATGGGTCGAAATCCCTCTTGACCAGAGTTAGGTAGTACCCAGTGCCCAGCTGAGTCTTCAGGAAGAGGGAGGATCCCACACAACACAGCTTCCCATGAGAGATGATGGCTATGCGGTCGCCCAAAATGTCAGCCTCGTCCATGTGATGGGTGGAGAGGATGATGGTTCGACCTGATAAAGATGAACTTCAGTGTAAATGGTCTGATTGATTCAGGCTTTCAGATGCAAAGATGAACAAACAGTGCACTTCCCGTTCAAGTGGTTCAAGTCATGGGCAAAAAGGAAATATGGACACTGTCCATTTAGCTAGCTACATATATGAACAATGTAAAGTGACAGTGATAGAAGAAACAACACAGAACCTTCGGCAACCTGAACATTTCATGCAGATGTCCAGTATGCAAAAACAAACTCTGAAACTTGCACTTACTATTAATCACTAAACAAAAAAATAAGTTCAACCATACTGAGAAATGTTCAGATTCCGTCACTTATACCTCAGGAGTGGGCCTTTCATGAGGAATCTTCATCTAAACTTGGTGAACCATATTTGAACATACAGTAACTTCAGTTAAGAGATGGTATCATATTAATTGGTCATTGAAAATTATTGTATTTTTCTCAAATATAAAAAAATTTTTGGTTCTGATTTTTGGTCTATTGTATGCTCTGCTGTGTGAACGTCTTGTCGCGAAGTCTTGCCATGCAAGTTTTGTAGCTAAGCCTTGTTTTTCATGTTTCAAAGTATTTCCTGGTTGTACTTATTCCCAGTTTAGACACTTGCGTATTTCATTATTTTCAGATTGTTTAACTTTGCCTGTCTGGGTTTTGACCCTCACTCTAAACTTGGATTTTGACTCATGCTCACCAAATGATACACAAACTTCATGGTTAGATACTTTAAATCATTAGTAAAATATTTATTTCCTGTACCTTGACGATACTTGAGCAGCAGGTCCCAGATGCCCCTGCGAGCGTACGGATCAACCCCAGCTGTGGGCTCATCCAGTATCACAACCTTTGAACCTCCGACAAATGCCAAAGCAACAGAGAGTTTCCTTTGCATTCCTCCTGTAATAGAATCAACACCAATGATGCGAATGATGCAAATTACCTTTGGCCAGTTTTTTGGATGTTTTAGATCTTTCATATATTCTTACCTGAAAGCTGACTAGTACGAGATTTGCGTTTGTGAGGGAGGCCTAAGTCGGTAACGATCTGGTCCATCTCAGACTTCACCTTCTCCTCTGATAGGCCCTTCAGGCGAGCATAGAACCAGATGTGCTCTTCTACCGTCAACCTGCAGTCCAAGCAAGAACAACAAGCTTTAGAACAAACATTACTGAGTACCTCATTGAGGTTGGAGACAAAAAACAAACCAATGTTTGTGCATGGTAGAAAATTAGCTGTAAAAGAACGTACATGCTGAACAGGACATTGTGCTGTGGACACACTCCCAGGTTCTGACGGATGGCGCTTAGATCTGAACGAATGTCTTTGCCCATAATGTAAGCCGTGCCAGATGTGGGAGGGAACAGTCCAGTCAGAATGGACCTGGTGGAGAAAATCTTCAGTCAGAACAACTGAACATAAACGTTTAAATTTGACTTCTGTAGAAGAGACTCTTGATCTTACATGGTGGTGGTCTTTCCTGCTCCATTGTGGCCCAGGAAGGAGGTGATCTGATCCTCATAGAAGCCCAAAGTGAGGTCATCTACTGCCAGCTTGTTGCCATGTCTGTACACCTTCACCAGATTCTCAATGTAGACACCAGGTTCCAGATCAGCTGGTACCTCCTCAATGCACACCGCTTTGGGAAAACCATTAGATCCTTTAGACTCTTACAGTTATTTTTCTGAGCAAAAACTCTAAGTAAAAATCTATAAATACCTTCTGCATTTTCTTTCTTGTTGGTGGAGGAAGCTGTTGTCCAGCCGCATTTCTCTCCACACCAGTAAGATTTGGTGAGGGGAAAATACCACGGCCGGGGAATGCCATATTGACCTGAGAGAGATTTAAAAGATACCAGTAGTGCATAAATAGTTTGCAAATCCTGACTGTGAATCATCAGATGTGAAACGTATGAATGCTGCATGAACTGAATCCAGAGAAGACAGAGGAGACAGAAGGATTACCTGGGAAGACAGCCTCAATATACCATGTCATGATGGCATACAGCACAGCATCTATTAGCATGAGCAAGATGGAGGTAGTGAGGCTGTAGTTGTCCTCCTGCATGGGGCTGGACAACAGGTTATCCCACTGAATGCCCACTCCCTGCTCCTCAAACAGCGCAAAGTACTCACAGCCAAAACCGAACGCCACCGGAGACAACAGGCTCTGAGAGACAGACACATTAACAAACCAAAGTTATCTTCTCAAGGCCTAGTGATATTCTGATGAGAACCCCTCCTCCAATTAACACACCACTCACCACGACCACTTTGGCCCCGAAGCCGACGTAGTCCTGCCAGGCCACGCACAGGACGTAGGGCAGGTACAGGGTGAAGTAGATGATGCCCCCACAGGCGGCTGCCAGATTGGCCCGAGAGAACAGCGTGCTGATCAGGAAACATTGCATGATGGTGACGATGGCGAAGGAGACCAGGAAGAGATAGACCACACCCGGGTCACTGTAGGGCAGAAGATTCCCCATCTGTAATGTAGAGAGAGATTTAGAGGATCAAACAGTAACTTAAATTCCTTTTCAGTTGAGCTTAAATTTATTTATTTATTTACAATTGTATAGGAAACATTTTGATGTCTAACATAATGCCATGAAAATTATCATTTAACATTAATATGTTTTTTTTGTAGAAGAATGAGGAAGAGTCACACCTTCAGGATGAGGACCAGCAGGGCGGCGCTGATGAGCAGTGGGATCAGGCTGCTAATGAACCAGCTCAGCCACAGAATCCCATTATCCAATCCCATAATCCTCATGGTCTCCTTCAGACGCGCCTCTTTCTCGTACACTATGCCTTTAATAATGATCGCCACTGAGTACATCCAGGCCAGTGTCATGAAGAGCGGCATCGAGCGACTCATCACTCGCAAGAAACTACACAATACAGACCGAGATAATGAGAAAAACAATAGATCGGGCTAAATTAAATGAAGACAAAAGATGGCAAAGTTTAACATTAGTTAATTAATTAAAGTAAAAACTTACATATCGTCCACGTAACATGGGTACGGCATCTGCTGGATGTAAACTCCAGTTTTTTCCTTGCTGCCTGTCAGAGCCCGGATTATCCCGTGTTCAATAACATCCTGTAGGTATGAAAATCCCCCCCAGATGTAGCGCAGATCCTCAAACGGGTCAGCACGAGGGCCAGGGTCCCAATATCTGAAAGTACAATGCACAATATTTCATTTAAAATAAACATTTACAAACTGAAAGAAGTCAAATATAAACAGCTGGTTATTTACGTTCTGGTCACATGACCTTGATGTTTGAAAAAGAAACAAAACAGTTCCCTACCCATCCTTGATCTTATTGGTACGCTCCACATTGTCGATGTCCATGCGAATCTTGTAGCTGACGTTGGGAGGAAGCTCGGAGGAGTCGGCCTGCATGTCCGGAAACACGATCCCGGCCCAGAACTTGCGATTGTCCAGTAGTCGCATGGATTTATTCACCAGACGCTCCTCAGTTGACACCGGCTCCAACTTGTCCAAGTTCACACACTTTACATTGAGAAGAAAAAATAAAATAACATTTGATTTAGGAGCACAGAGAACATAACATCTAGAAAGCAGAAATGTGATTTTTATACTGGTAATGGTTTTACGTCTCCTATTACGCATTAACTTCAAACCTTTAATGATAAAAAATGAAATGCAATACAGTTGATATTTAAGACAGCCGTCACTAATGTGAAGTTTACATTTTGACTCACTGCCACACCACAGTGGTACAAATAAACAAGGTGATTTCCTTCCCAAGCCTGATTAACACATCTCTAAAAGCATTTTAGACAGTGAGTATAAACACGTGTGTTTACCTCCATGAAACGTGAGATGGTCAGAATGGCCTGGTCCGTCTCGTTAAACACGTCTCTCCAGGTGTACCCTGTACCTGAGGGGCGCGTGTCCTCAGAGGCTTTAGACAAGAACCGTGAAATGTCCTCCACTCGCCAGTCCGTTTCTTTCAGCCTGGCGTTGAAGAACTGAGCGCTGGCGTTATTCTGGAGCAGAGTCTACAGAGGGAAGACGTAATATGCTCAAAAATTACTCCTCCAAATTACTAACATGAATAGTCATAAGCTAGCATTCTAGCATTGCATTGTGAAGAAGGAAAGCTGCTTTGTGAAAATGACCACCATTAAAAACACTATATAAATAAAATTGAATTGAATTAAATTGAACTTGAGTCTAATATCTAATATTAACTTGCACTACTATTACTGACCACTGTGGAGTTTAAATTAGAGAAGTGCTTCATCACAGTCAACTCACTCTGACAAGATCCACTTCCTCACTGTTCTCCATGAAGTCCCAGACTTTCACCCTCATCTCCTCCCACATTCCTCCTAAATCCCGCAGCACGCCTAGCTCCTGGAACGTCTTATTCACCTGAGAGAGACAGGAGGAGAGAGCGGCAGTTAGAGAGACACTTCACACGCGGTAAACTGCTAATAATTCTCCATTACTCGGACAGAGACGGACCTCGTGTATAATCCTGCGTGTGGCCGGTGTATCAGGTGTGTATAAGATCTTCCCCATGAGCAGAGGCTTCAGCGCTCTCCAGATCATCCGCGAGATCGGACTCGACTCCAAAGTCCTCATCATGTTGTTACAGTATGGAGCTGAAGAAGCAGAGAAAGAAAAAATCAAACTGAGCAGCTATTCTAGCAGCAGAAATTCAGAATAATCAGACGTTTACAGTTAGTTGGTTATTATAATTTCACTCTCGCTAATCGTTTATTTTCTGTGTACGTGTGGTGTGAAGTCACAATTTCCACATCTCAGTATTTGAATGGGATGGAGAGGGCTGCGTTGGAATGGGTCATTATACACAACGTCTCATTATAGAGACATTACAGAGACATTATGGAGAAAAATAAAGCATAGAAGGAAGTAGCAGAGATCATTGGTGTCTCTGGTGAGTGTGCATAGCTAGTACAGTTAGCTCGCTTTGCTAATATAATCTGAGAACAAAGCTAACGTAAATCACACAACTGATTTTACACTGATTAGTGCGTTATTTAATCTGTGTTTGACTCATTAGCTTTAGAGATTATATACAGCTACGACTGTTACCCATCAGAACTAACACTATTCTGGACAGCCACGCCCACAAGAGTCATAAAACAAGCAACACAAGAGATTTATCATGTGTTAGTGTGAATTTAATGTGTAAAATTCTACAATCCCCCAGAAGGCAGTGTTCTTAGTTATAGCATACACAAATAAAATAACATTAATCATCATCAAACATTCCTGTATGGCAATTCTTTTGGGGAAAAAAACTAACTATTCAATCAGTAGTGAACTGAAAGCAAAGCAGATGTGCTCCAGATGTGTTCGTTGTTTTAATGGCTGATATTCTGAGTGAATTTACAGCACAAACTTACTGGATGTGTTGTCGTAGACGGATACGGGCTCGCTGTCGCTGTCGTTATGGTTACCGAACAGGGCCTTGTAGTTGTGATCTTCGTACCAGTTGAGAGATTTGATCTTCAGGCCGCCGCCCTCCGGATGTCCACACACAATGCGTGACACGGCTTGGTACACATGATTGGGCGAGTGTGTGGCATTCCCGGTCAGGAACAGGATCTCATTCCGCATGTCACGCCAACTTTTCATGCTCACCAGCTGCGAGGGAAAATCAGGAATAAATCGTTACGGAGATCAGAGAAAAATCCATAACAGTGTTAATAATGAGTGGAGTGTTTATAACAGTCTTATAATGAGCTGTTAATGAGCACCACATCTCCTCACACTATAGATTAATAACCAACAAACTCACTGATTTAAAATGCAAAAACGTGTGAGAACGTTTCTTTTAAACTAAATAATAAAAAAACAAAATCCTTATTAATTACAACGGCAGGATGAGCTTTGATCCGAAAATATTTCTGCGTATTTTATACATCAGATGTTTTGTGTGATTTATTTAATACTTTTTTATATTATTTTTATTTTTATTCATCTGCGTATTTATTCATTCACTGTCTGCAACTGTGACAATCCTTGTCTCTTTTTACAGAAGATTATTGTACAGGGTGAAAAAATGACATATTCTGGGATGAATAATGTGATAAAATGGTGAATTTGTCATTGAGACAAACATTAAATATTTTAAAAACATAAATTTTCAATATATTGAGAGTGAAGTGCGGTATAAGAAAATTTGATAATGTTATAGATGTAGAAATATTTTTGTTATCTCGTTTGGTTAAAGAGACATTTTTCATGTCCTTTATGCAATGTGAACATGAATATAGTGCAATCACAATGTAATTTCTAAACGAATTTTTATGAAAAATATACCATCTAACAATGAGAAGGGCTGAGACTGAAACAAAAACCCAGCGTCAGCCTGAAGGGGGAGCTGCTGAGCACAGGAGCAGTACAGCGGGGTTACTCTCGGTCACAAAGCCGGAGACAAAACAAAAAAAGCTAACAAAGCTCACGCTTTATCAACACGTCTCCTCCACTGTGTGAGCTCTACCCTGTGTGTGTGTGTGTGTGTGTGTGTGTGTTGGGTGTGACTACATGTCTTTTTGCTGAGGAAAAGTAAGTCATGATGGCTCTTTGGAAAAAAATGAGCTAAGATAAGATTGAGAGGTAACTCTGGGTCAAGCTGCAAATTAGCAAACCGAGCTGCTTCCTCCAGCGAGCAACACAAAAAGCATGTTTGGAGGAAGAGAAAGAAAGAAACGCTACAGTTTATCACAGAGGAATATATCTGAGGAATTACAGTGAGCTTGTTTTTAAAAATCTGGTTACATTTAAACTGATAGCAGCTCAACCATTTTACTGTGATCTTTGTCATAAATAAGGTTATTAAAATATAAAGAGTCATTTCCTGATTTCTCTCGTGTTTACACCACTCATTATGTCCTAACGACTCATTTCTCAGCAATGACGATTCTCCCTTCAGACAAAATCCCACCTACTCCAAGTCACACAAAGCTGAATCATATCCTACAGGCATCCAGATCTAACCACAAACAACAGCTATTGTAAACACAGTGTTCTGAAGAGGAGACAGAGCCACGCAAACAAGAGCCGAGGAACTCGAGGAGCCTGGAACGACCTGGAATAACCTCCCGTCCTGCAGCCTCGCCACGGGGTTACTGCAGTTCAGTGAGCGCTAAAAACCGCAGCGTGAGAACAAAAGAGAAGCTGAGGCAAGGGAACTGTTTCTGTTTCATTTCCTTTCTAAAAGCTGACAGTAATGGTGTCTTTGTCAGAGCTTTTCGTGTGACACGACTGAAATATTTTCAACTTTCTCCATGAAAATAAGCCAACGCCTTTTTGAGTGTTTCTCTTTGTTTTATTTAATTCACACAATCAAGTCTTATAGTGAAGTAAAACAGCAGTGACTCGAAGTGACCTCGTGTTCAGCGAGCTCAGCTGTTTAACTGTAGAAGAGCAGGATCTGCCAGTGTCTGGAGCTCGGTAAATCACTCATGACTTAGCTCCGGTTTCCAAACTCGAGTGGCCAGAGAACCCAGAGCTCCAGCCAGCCGGAAATATCAAACCCCTTCTACTGCTGTCATCTGCTGCAGAGCCTTCTAATCTCCCCTAAACACTACAACATGCTGCTTCTAATTCTTAGTTTACGTATAAAGCCAGACTCTTTCTCGATACTCCTGTAGAAAACTGGTTAGTGGGCGGAGCTACAGTACATACAAGCTCAATCTGTGATGTCACAAAATAAACTCAACAGCTTTCAACCAATCATGTCTGATATTCAAACTATCACAGGATGCCATTATACGTGCAAACCTTTAGCCGCAGGATGAGAGTCCTAAGCTAGTTAGCTAGCCTGCTTAGCGAATGTTTGTGATGAAGAGTCAGTGGTTGTCATGGTAACGTTGAAATAGATTCTGACAGGTTTAAATAATTGAGTGAGAAAATGAGGAGTCTCTGAAATGCCGCTCGTGTGTCTAATGTGAGCTAGCGCTTCTCTCACTGGCTAGTGATACTCTGATATTATGGATGGTGTGTTGACATGGGGGCGTTTCCGGATTTGCATATTCATACATATGTTTATATCCTGGCATGTTTAATGAGGTTAAAAGTGTAGAGATGTTCCTCTGCCATTACAGGTTATTATTAGACACAGGATATTATTCATAAAATATTACAAATAACATAAAAGCATCTTTCTCTTGTTAATTAATCTCAAACTGGTGGCTTTTGACCTACAAAGAAATGTTCTGGAAATGTTACCGGACGTATCTGACTTCTCCAGCTGGTATTTCATTTTGCATCCAGAAGAGGATGAGGGATATTTTTGGGATCGCTCACCTCAACAGCCAACGATCCCAGACTCTCCAGAAGCATATCAGTGGCCAGGGACACGTCCTGGACGACTTTAGGGTTGGATCTGACGTCCTTCTGCTCAGAGACAAGAGGAGCGTATGACACATCAGGATTTTAATAATCTGTTTGTTATAAAAGTAAACTAGTTAATACTGCACCAGTGTGACCTTTTATTAATGAAAAACAACAAAACAAGTGTTCAGTGTGATGTGAGTTCACAATGACGTACGACCAACACGTCAACACACTCGGACCGTCGCCATGGTTTTCCGGTTTTTCCCACAGAAACATGCATTCAAACTCACTGACCTCACTGTTCCTATTCTCATGTGGCTTATATGTACACACACACACACACACACACACACACACACACACGATTATTATGTCGTTCGAAAAATTCATTCTGAACTTGAAAAAAGGACAATGCTCACTCTGTGATAATTCACCTGATGTAGTGGTTTCTCGTAATCATTTCACAAAGTGTGTATTGTAGAAGCTCATTTGAAAATTACCCAGAATTCATTCTGTCCATTATTCTTTTGTACTGTCCGCTAGGCCTGCATGATTACGGCTAAAATGATAAATGCGATGATTATTTCATTCTTTGGTGTGTTCTGTTGTTTCACAAGAGAGGCAGATTAAAAAAAAACAAGCATGAACTTTTCTGTGAATAAACCTAATAAAGCTCATTCCATCAGCCTAAATAGAAAGTCTAATTAACGAGGGACTGAAGTATCTCGGCTTTCCTTAACGAAAACTTCACCATATCAACGATGTGGAGCGTGCGCTGTACACGTCCCTGTGAATGAGCTGTTACTATAGAAACGATAACGTATCAGAGCGAGCGCATTAATATAAACCTGCGCTACTGTCAGAGCTGCTGTTATAGAGAATTAATCAACACCTTCTGACCAATCAGAGTGCAGAACTCAGCAGCGCTGTGGTGGACTTCTGAATAATAAAAGCAAAGCAAGAGCAAGCGTTTTACCCGTATGGGTTTCAGGAAGTCAAGGTTGGACAGGAAGTGGCTCTCTGCGCTGTTCAGCCAATCAGCAGGTGACTGACAGATGATTTTCTGCGTCATCTCGGAGACGTTGTGATCGGCGATGCTCACAAACTCCTCCAGCGACGTCGTGTTGCACAGATCTCTCAGGTGCACTCCGAAGCCTTTAATCAGCACCTGGGGAAGCAGTTATAATCACTCTATAACTCATCAGTAACAACATAATGACCTGTCATAAAGCTATTTTGTTTTAGACAGGTGAAGAAGTTTGTTTTGTGATTGTAGTTTGTCATGAACTTGCTGTTCCCCTGTGGAGAGGGAATGTTCTGTACCGTATCCTCTACTCGCTCGTCCTTCTCTCAAGGCTACAGGAATAACAGTCACGCTCCCTGACTCAGCACTGCTACAGAGCGAAATCCAGGACAGTTTAAAGAAATTTCAGGTGTGTTTCTACTGCAGATATGTTTTTAGGACCCTGGAACATTTTCAGGAACTTAGGAGACTTCAGATGCCTTCTCCTGGATCCCTGGACCCTTTTCAACAACCTTTTAGCCTCCTCAGGATGTCCTTTGATTAAAATTTTCATCATGTTTCAACTCAATTAGATTTTTAAATGAATCTCTACCAGCTCTAACATGAAACAGCTGAGTCATGATGTGAAAGACAGCTGTGCCGCTTTAGCAGTGGGTTCAGGAGGCCATGTTCTGGACTTCAGTCATGTGACTCCAGTCTCTCCTTCCCTTTGTGTTCTGCATTGTCCCCTCCTCTCCTCCCCTCATCCCCTCATCCCGTCTCCTCCTCCTCTCCTCCCCTCCCCTCATGTGCCTGTGGACTGCAGTCGTCTCGTGACAGTTCGATGAATAATGAGTTATCTGCACTGCCTCATGGTTTGACCTTGTGTAACACAAACAGGTCATCTACATATAGGAGCGTGAACAAATAACCACAGGGCGCTGAGTTCAGAGCTTATTATATACTACACTTACAAAGGGTCCAATTTTATATCTCTTTATTTTACTGACAAGAGCAAGGTTATGAAATATTTTCTGATATGTGAGCACAAGGGAACAAAAGCAAACATTAAACACGACTGACTGATATGTGTTTAAAAACCGCTCTTACTTTTTCCAGGTTGACGTCGGCCTCCACGATCTGCTGCACAGCGTGTTTGCTCAGCGTTGCGTTCTGCTCCAGGAACTCAGACAGGGTTTCATTATCACGGAGGAAGTCCTTCAACTTAAAACCTGCAAAAAATAAAAAACAAATCATGAGATTAATAAAAAAAACACATTTAAAAGTTTATTACACCGCATTTATCTAAGAGGTGTTACACAATTAGTTATATTTTAATGAATTAACTTTAATTCCTTGTACTCATTTGTATGAAATGATAAATAGGGCTCTCTAAACAGCAACAGCAAAATTTCCCACTCAGCAATAACACATATAACAATGCAGACACTGTAATGATGACAATAAAAATGACACGAGTAATAATGGTATTTAGAACAGACAGAGCAGGAGGAAAAGGGAGTGAGACAGTGAGACTCTATTCTGCAAGCTCTTCATGTTCGATATGTCAGAACATTCCAGAAAGGCTGTCTGTGTAAGCCAGTCTGAACCAGACCGAGGTTACTGTGGGTCATTCCTCTTTGCGCATCATTTTATCATTCTATGTGTGAAGACATAACCAGTTAAAAAGCCTTTGAATCTCTAATACTTCATTTAAAAAGTAATAAACTATTTAATATTTAACATTTCTAATACTTGGTTAAAATCAAACATCAAAATATTGCAGAATAAAAACCTCATAAAATACACTGATCTAACATCTAAATAGAAATCTTGTTTAGACATCAGGGAGAAATCCCACGAGCCTAAACAGTTTCCTGTTTGAGACTGAAGTCTCCTCCACACGGTGAGAATCAGGACCCAGGTGTAAAAAAGCCGCTGTGGGACCGTTAATTAAAATCACTCAACACAACACTACAACTCCCAGCATGCCTTCTACCTCTGAGTTACACAGCGATAACAGAAAAGATGTAAAAGCACAATATTTACCATAATTACTGTGCTCACTTTCAGCCTCATTTGGTTTCTTAAAGTTCAGACCACTTATTTTCAAAAGTCTTTTAATTGTCCAAATAAACGGAGAACTGAATACTGAATACTGAAAGCCTGTATTTAAATCTCAAAGCTCAAGAGTGGAACTTGGCAGGCTTAAAAGTGTGCGATGAACCCAAACCCGAATGTCAGCCAGTAAACTCAGACTAATGTAAAGAGAGTGAATGATGAGGATCTGCGTCCTGCTGCGAGGTGGAACTCCGTGCAGTCGGATCTGCTGGACACACGAACAGAAGCTTGAAAAACAACCAAGAGACAGAACAAGAGAAGGCAGTTTTAAGGACTCAGCGGACCTGAAAGGGGAACGGGTCGCTGCCAATACTCTGAGCACAAACAGTGCGAAAGGGACAAAAGGCAATGGGGAAAAGGGCATCCTGGGTGCTCTTGGTGGACTTCCACGACAGGAAGCTTTTCAGGAACCCAGAAATCTTTTGTAGAAACCCAGGAACATTTTGAATAAAATCTGATGAAGATACATTTTAGCAGAAGAACCTCATGAAACTTTAGGTGTATTTCCACCAAAGAGACTTTTTGAGGAACCCAGAATATTAAAGTCTGTTTCCACCAGAGGAATCATTTACAGAAATTCCAAATTTTTGTTGCGTTTCCACAAAAGAAAACATTTCAGGAGACCAGAAATCCTTTTTAAGAACCCAGGAACTTTAGGTGTGTTTCCTGAACTGAACATCAGTCACATGCACACTTTACATAACAAACAACTCTTTTACGTTCCATTTTAAAAGCCAATTCATTTTGAAATGGAGCACAATCTGATATTTCCAACAAGTATTTTGTACATGCAGCTAGAGAAGTGTGCCAAGATCTATGTAGCTCACGTTCCTAGAAAGGTTCCAGAACCTCAGTAGAAATGCACGAAATCAAAAAGTAGTAAAATGATAACCTAAACAAATTTATTTAGATTTGCTTAAAAATAAATCAACAGAGTTATGACCTAACTTTACGATGAATGAATTTGTTTACAGATCTGTGTCTTGTCCCAGAGCACAGTGTCCTGTTAAAGAACCTTCAGGCCTTTTAAAGGGAAAACAGAGGAAAGAATCTGAAAACTGCAGATATATAAACTGTAAACTTTCACCGTGTGAGTCTGAGTGCTGGAGGTTTGCGTGTCTGCAGGGTGTGTGTTTATGTTTGGCTCAGTGGGAATTCGTGACCAAGACGCATTACAATCCAGTGACCCCAAAGCATCCGAGAAGATGAAGTGCAATGATGGAATGTTGAATGCAGGAAGATGCAATTCTGATCTGTTTCTCAGAGCTTTCTGCACTCAGACAGGAAGCAGAACAGGAAATAAACAAACCCGCATGTTTGTAGTGTCTGTTTCAGATAGCACAAAATGTTCAGCACTCATCAGAGAGGGCCGTGGACGCCACATATTTCGCAGTAATTAACCCTGTAGACAGGACAGGAGAGTTATCTGCCCGTGGCCGAGAGCATGGCACAGACAGATAATACTCCAGAGCTGAGGTGGAGCTGTACAGTGAGCCAAGATCATAATATTAAACCTGCTGCGTGAGCTTGGAGATATTTCTAAAGTGAATGGTGGAATGATCACATTACATGCTGCTATACTGTCACATTGTTCAGCTTAGATATAAATAATAGATAAAAATCCCGAAGTGATTCATCCCAGAACACAGGAAACATGATGATTAGACTCTAATCTAGACTCTAATAATTAGAGTGTTTTTTTATGTACCTGCAGTGTTGCTCTGTAGTTTCCTGAGAGCTCGGACGAGTCCCTTGTATCCCTCAAAACTCTTATCGTTTTGGCTGTAGATGAGGATTTTCTTGGCGTCGGTGAACAGCCGGGAGATTCTGTAAGAAACACTGATGGTAAAATAACCAGCAAACCACCAACGTATATATAACTTTTATGTACATTAACTTTCCATTCTGTCTCTTTGAATGCTTTAGTGTAATAAATTTCCATTTCGAGACTTCTGTTAGCAACTGACGTAACGAGATGATAAACATGTAACACAATATCACAGTTTCTGCTTACACATTATTCAAATAACATGGAATTAACACAACATGGAAAATTTGGTTTCCTCTTAATCTTACTTTAGTTATTATATAAGATTATTATTAATTAATAAGCTGAGGTGAGTCGGGACTAGAACTCTAATGGGTACTTGACCTATAGGGGAAATCTTTTTTATTAAGAACCCTACGACAGAGGGGTTTACATTCAGTACAGTCACTCTTCTAGCTCCAATTAGAAGAGAATAGAAGAACCCTTGAGGAACATTTTTTTCTGAGATTCATCTTTATCTATAACAATATGGTACAACATTAATGCTAATATCTACAGATTCACTTAAGGAGATGTATTACAGATTGCGGAATTATGCAAATCTTACATGGAGTCGTTAAAGTTGCCCACCACACCAGGAGTCTCTCCCGGAGTGGGGTACCGGAAGCAGGGGTTGTTGGCATTGCAGATGATTCCCTGTACCCAGGGCAACGTGCCCGCTGATGGCATGGCCTTGTTGGGAAAGTGGCCTAAAGAAGATTTTGTTTGAGACAATGAAAACAAACAGCAGTGAGAAGTAATATTTAATATTTTAATATTTATGTCAGAAAGTTCTTCCCGTACGGAGTTAGTAAGTGATCCAAGAGGTGTTATCGAGATAAATATTGCCAAAGTAAATACTATGAGTACATTCGGACCTCAACAGCTCAGCGTAACTCCCTGGACAGGTTTAAACAAGTTTATCAGGCTGAACTTGCCAATCCAGCCTGGATTTATAAGTGACATAATTTTCTATGTTTTATGAGTATACAGACCAAAGACTCAAGAAAGGAGTGAAGAAACTGTGGAAATCATTTTAGTGCTGCATCACAGTCTCTGCAAAATAACTGTAGTCAACACAAAACTGAACTGCACCATCATTCTCTGTAACACTGAAGAAGATCTGAAGAAAATAGCAGCGTTTCACATGTAGAGTAGCAAAATCATTTTTTTAGCGCAAAATGGAACAAAAATTACCAGAAACATTTTTATAATGTTTATTCAATACTACTGAGTCATGTGTAATAGCTCTTCTTGGAGCTGTTTTGATGTCCTTGACCTTTTTTGAGGCTTGGTGCATGTTCCACAAAAAGCAAACAGTGGATTGATTCAAACACCCCAAGTTCAGGCTAACGCAAACAGAAAACATTATGACCTTGTTAAAATCATTAACTCAACTTAACTCAAGGGTTTTTGGTAAAGTAAGCATTACAGGTCACGATTCTGAATTGGTTTATAAGGTTGAGAAATGTGAGAATCCTACATTTATATCATTGTTTTATGAAGGCAAAGAATGTGATTTGTATCATAATGCAGGTATAACAGTGATATTGTAAACCTGTTTTAGTTAAATAGCACTAAAATATGTCTTTGGTATATAATATAATCTGAATAGAGCCAGTGTCTGCTATTAAGCGAGAACATTTTAGACACAATGAGCTGCAGAAACTTTCACCTGCTTATTTTCAGCGTGGCATCAGCTGAAACCAGATGCGGCTCAAGGGTTCAGAAAGCTCTACAAACATGTTTCAGTTGTCAGAATTATTTTACAGAACGAGATGAAGCACTGCAGGTCACTTACATTCATGCTGTTCATACGGAGGATAGTGGAGTCGCACGGATATCAAAATGAAAAAGATGAAGAGAGGCCAGACGATCTCAATCAGCAGCTGGATCTGAGAGAGAAAACATCATGATTTTAGGGAGTTAATCCTTAAAACATTTCTATCATATATTAGAGTTCAAAGTCTGACAATCTGTACCTACTATTCACAGTTTAAATACATAAAAAATTAAATTTGTTCCATTAAAATACTAAATCACTGTAAGGACTTCGTTGTCTACTCGCAGGCTATGAAGAAAGTGTAACTGAGTGTTTTATTAAAGGCGAGTTGAGATTTGTCTTAGAGCTGATATTATACAGTTTCAGTAGTGACTGTTGCACAAATATACAATTATGTTGAATCTAATCTAATCTAATCTAATGTGTCTAATTACTAAGTGATCCAGATCAGCGTGATCAGAGACCTTTTTTTTTCAAATAAAATTTTCTAATTTAGATCTAACCCCAAAACCACAAGTTAAGCAAGAGTTAACTCCAGGTTTTGGGTTTGGTGTGAAGAAGTGGGAGAGATTCCACGCTTGGATGTGCTTCAAACTTCACATATTTTACTTGAAAGCAAAAATCTGCCGTGCAGCCCGGCAATTTATGCCTGAGATTTGTATGCGGTGTTGATGTGGTTTCCCACAACGAAGTGAAAAGGTTCTCGATAACTCTCTTTGTCCTGTTTACACACAGAGCCGAGGTTCTCCATATCTGCCTCTGTTACTCTTCATGCTAGAACTTTCCTGTTAATAATTAGTTCATCTAATCCAATATGTTATACAAATTTTCTATATATTATATTTTTTCTTGGACTAAATCTGAGGCTGAAATGGCAGCAGGTTAGCAATAAGAGGGATTTTGTGGATGATCCTGATCCCGTCAGCTGTTTGAGACAATCCTCTATTCATGAGTTTGTTCCCAGCTGGCCCTCTACATCTGTCAGATTGACCCCCCAAAGCTGAACACATGCTGCAGGACCGAACCACGCCGTTTTAATGGGGGTGCCTTTACATCCTGCATTAACCACCATTAAATATCTGCTTTCAACTGATGGCAAACTGAGGAATAAAACACTCTGGGACGTGCTGTTATAGAAAAGTAATCAGTGTGATAAAAGTAACTCTTGACATTTATTGTTAAAACCTTTGACATTTATGGTATAAACTCACGGTCTGTCTCCGTCGGTAGGTGAAGTTCTTCCACAGCAGCAAGCCCAGCTGAGTGGAGACAGCCATCTTACCGCGGCTTCTCGCTGCTCGTGCCTCCTCTCTGGACCTGACAACACAACACGAGGTAACGTAAGAATAATGTAAAGCGCTCAGGTGTTCACGCAGTCCCCGATGCCGCTCTTACGCTAACGTAGTCAGACGCCCAGCACAGGGTAGCGCTTCCTATTTGCTGGACAGAACTCACGCCACTCTTATCTCTCAGGGACTCTATAAGATGAGCGATGGGACGAGATCCAAATTCAGCACACACTCAATGTGTAAAGTCAACACAGACCTTCGAACCAGTAAATATTAGAAATGAGGCTCGGAGACGAGTGAACAGAACAGCTACTCACACCGCAGGTTCAACTTCTGCTCTGTACTCAAAAAGGTTCAAGATATTAATTATAAATGCATCCCACACACACACACACACACACACAGATATAAATCACTAAACTGGATCATTGCTTGTCATGGGTTTGTCAAGGCAACTATGAGTTTCACTGTGCACATTATTCACTTTTCCTGGTGAAAATACGCCACACTCCTGAACGCAACACCGCGCTGATAAACACTGGTACAGTTCAGTACATTCGCTGTTTTTGTTTTTTGTGTAGAAGCTGAAACCTTGATGAGACGAGTGAATTAATTGCTAATTGGAAGCCGCAATCGATGTTGACACGACGTGGTGGTGTTTTCTCCAGACTAACACAAGTCAGCATTTTACTCAGACCTGATTTAACAAATCCCAGATCAATGACTATGAAGATAAAAACACATCTACAGCTGTTTATTCACATATTTATGATTATATATACATTAATAATGTGTTAATGTTTATTGTCAGAATTTATACAGTAAATATGTTTGCATATATAAATGCACATATACATACACATTCATTAATTAGTAAATCAATTAATCAATCAGTCAGTCAATAGGCTAATTAAAAAAAATTTAAATTCATATTCCACGTGATCACATTAAATACACACTGATGAGCTCTCGATGTGGCACCAACACGCCTGCATTATTCTCATTATTCTCCTCAAAATCTGTTCAGTGTTAGAGATTTGTATGATTTCTTTCACTCGGAAATGACTCGGGATCATCAGGACCCTGTAAAACATTAACACTGATGCATTTTTCCACTTTTTTTTAATCATATTTGCTTTTATATTACGTGTTATTGTGCTTTTTTTCCCCTAAAAGACACTTCTTCAGTTCAGAATCTATAGTTTACGTGAAATACGTTGTGAATAAAGTTAGCATTAATAATCTCTATCCATGTATTTCTTTGTTCTCAGAGCATTTCTTGAGTTTAATCAGTGTGTTAAAATATAAAAATAGCCATAACTGGATAAATGGTAAAGAAAATATGTAATATGTTTTGAGAAAATACATATATATGTTTAAAATATACACGTTTTAAGTCTGAAAGCGCCTGGTTGATTTCAGTTCGGTTTTCTGAGTTTCTTTGTTCTCAGTGCTTTTTTTTTTTCCCACTATAGGATCCACTCCAGACGGCTTAAATAATAAATTTTTAAAAAATGCCATTTTAGCTTTAAAAATATTCCTAAATGACCTGATTATCTTTAAAAATCTGAGTTAACTGAAGCCTGTTATAAATCTATCACATTTACTTATTTAAAAAAAACATTCCTCCGAGTTTATTTTTCTCATTAGATTTATTTTTCATATTAACAATGTTAGAATGTTTATAAGCAGAATATATTAAGTTTAAACAGGTTTTATTAATTACAGAAAAATGTTCATGGACTGTAAACCATCATAAAGACCCCAGTGAGAGTCTAATGAGGCTCAATAACACAAAGAGATCAGAGGAAGAACAGTGAGTGTGAGATGTGGTGATAAAACAGACACTGTGCATATGATTCAAACTCCTTTTTAAATGAGTGCAAATTGTGTGTGTGTGTGTGTGTGTGTGTGTGTGTGCTGCTTTGTGAAGAGGTTTGAGAGGTTTATGTGTTTTCAGTAAAGGGAGGAGGAGGAGGAGGAGGAGGTTACTGTCGGTCATTTCATGCAGATGTCCAGTTAAACGCACTGTCTTTGTCTTTGTCCTTCAGAATCACAACATCTTCATTTTTAACACAAAAATGACATTTACATTAAACACAGCGCAAATCGCGTGCTTGAGAAATGTGACAGATAAAAAACACATGCAGCCTGAAGCATGAAACATTTCCTGACAAAAAGAAAAGAAAAAAGATGAACACTTCTGTGACCAGAGACAGTCCTGACATCTGCCTGAACTCGGATCTTTACAGCTTTTTAATAAAAAAACTAATTAAACATGAACATGACAGCAGCTCGACATGAAAACATCAACAACAACATCAACAAAAACATCAACAACAACATCAACAACAACATCAACAACAACATAAACAAAGCTCTCACCTGTCACTGCTCTCCGCTTCAGTGTGTGTTCCAGTCAATCTTCATACAGTTTAAATCCTTCACACACACACACACACACACTGGAGATATAAACACACTCACACACACACACTGTCCGGTTCAGTCCTCTGTACTCGGTTCTGTTCTCGCTCTGTGCTTTTTTTCTCTCTCTCCATCCTTTTATAGCAGGAGGGATGTTGCCGCTTTAAGCAGCGGGGTTACTCGCGGTCAAAACCGAGAAACCGACGCCGAGCACGTGCTCAGCCCAAACATCCCTTAAACCGGTAACACACACACACACACACACACACACACACACCCCTCACTCTCTAAAACACACTGTTTATATCATAAATATCTCATCAATAATGTATATAATAAAATCTATGAGATTATTTTATATATATAAAGGCAGTGTTTATTTAATCTGCGCGTCACTGCAGCATCCGAGCCAAATGACCGACAGTAACCTCTCCCTCCTCCTCTTCCTCTCCCTCCTCCTCCTCCTCCTCCTCTTCCTCTCCCTCCTCCTCTTCCTCTCCCTCCTCCTCTTCCTCACTAACACACTCATTTCACACCTCATACAGTTCAGGAGCACTTTCACCTCACCACTTTCACCTTCACTTAAACAGGTGACTCACTTCATAAATACATTCTGTATGAGGATAAAAACAGACAACCAACAAATAAATAATATAAAAATATAAAAAATATAAAAATCAGGTCAAAGACATTGTGACAGAAAGGCAGCCACTGAAATGTCATTCATTATAACTATAATTTATACTGAATATAATCTATTTATCTCATTTATTAGCTTCTTTTGTGTCTCAAGACACAATTATTGCAATTTTGCTTAAATTTCTATTTTTTTCCGCATTCATAACTTTCATTCTTTCTAGATCTTTGAGTCACAAAAACTTAAAAATAAATAAATAAAATATTTCTGTTATACTGCATAACAGAGCAACAATTAAAAATATTAAAATATTTGCATTTATATTACATGTAATAATAATAATAATAATAATAATGTTTATATAACGTCTTTCACAGACTCAAACTTTACAACCTTACATTAAGAAAAATATATATATATTTTTGCAATAATATAAAACAGCTGCAGTTAATATAGAAATGATGAAGTACTTTATACGCTGCATCCTGTGCTGCAGTCACTTAGTTCACTAAAGTTCATGTGAAGTGAATAACTTTACACTGAAACACTGAGGATTAACAGGCATTTGGTGAATATTTTACGAACTGACGCTGAATTATAGGATGAACAAACTGCTTATGAAGCACAGGACAGCATTCAGGCCACTTAATAAGTGATAAAGGAAAAGTGTAACAGTTCAGAAGACACTGAAGACTTCGGCTTTATTACGCAGTGAGTAAGTGCAGACGCTTGAAGCTGCCACGGTGAAGTTAAACGCTGGAGATCACAGCTGCACGTGTTCGAGTTCTCTGTGTCATCGACGACATCTCACTTTAAACACTCAGGAAAATATACAAAAGCACAACAGAATAAAATCTACTGCTCATGATTTATCGTGATCTCACAAACCTCAAAGATATTAGAAACAAAAAATGTATATTTTAACCAAACTCAGATTGTGGATTGTACTGCTGAATGCTGGATTCTGATTGGTCAGAAGGTGCTGATTAGTTTCCTATAACAGCAGCTCTGACAGTAGTGCAGGTTTATATTAATGCACTCGTTCCAATACGTTATCGTTTCTATAGTAACCGCTCATTCACAGGGACGTGTACAGCGGACGCTCCACATAAAGTTCTCTCCAGGGTAAGGAGATAGGAGGTAAGTTTATCTATCATGTTTGGAAGGAGTCTCCAGTGTCAGCGCTTTGTAACAGTCAGAGGTAAAGCTGTAACTTTTCTTCAGGACAGAGGAGTTTACGCTGCTTTGCGGTTTCTCAGTAACATGCGTAACAATAATTTAATAGAAAGGTTTATAGCTGCTATAACCTAAGTGAGAACAGGAACTAACTGGTTTCACTGACGTTCCACAGCATTAAATATAACGAGAAGCAGACGAAACAGTATGACGTGTCGTTCTTTAATATATTTAAAATGGAATTGTTGGCAAATTGCTGTGGTGTAAGTGGAATAAAACACTAGATCAAGAAAAAGAGAAGTACACAGAGGTATATAGCTGTCAGTGAAGTCCTGCAGTGATCGGGTTCACACACACACACACACACACACACACACACACACACACACACACACCAGTTCCCAATCCTGCTGTTGATCTTATGAAACATGGAGGCTCTGTGCCAGCTCCCTGCTGGTTGTGAGTTCAAATCTCTGCACTGTTCAGCTCTATGTGTTGATTTTAGTATAAAATTTAAAAAATGAACTTTCATAAATGTGTCGTGAGACGAATATCACACATGAAGCAACAGCTGTGAGAAAAGGAAATGCTGGTCACAGTAAAGGAGGAAGTGGTGAGCTCAGGGGCATGTGATGAAAGAATGTTCTAGATCTGAAACTACTTCATGTCCATCTCTAAGACCAGCTGGTCATTTTATTTCAGAAAAGCGAGATTTGTTTGTGTTTAAAGCTGAACATGTTCTAATAAATGGACAGCTTTGTGCAAGGACGCGGGGAGGAGGAGCGCTGAGGACGAGATAATAATAATCTCATATAGAGAAACAAATGAAGAAACTTTAAAATGAACACAGTCTCTGTTATCAACAACCTTATGCTGCTTAAAATCCCAGCACCCCAAAAAAATAAATAAAATAAAATAAAATAAAACCCTTTCCCACATTATTTTGCAAGCATCATTTGAGCAAATCCCATATTTTAATCCATTCCATAATCTCATGATCTCAATATTCATTATCATAAAAATAATCCACAGTATCAGCAGGGGTTTCCACACACACACACACACACACACACACACACACACACACACACAGTGGGCCCACTCTGTGTCACACAGCTGATGGTGTTGCCCTTTTAAGACTGCAGTGATGTGGTTCTGAGTGAATTATTAAAAAAACAACACCGAGTAAATAAAGAGATAATCATAAAACTGAGCTTATTACATTACACAGTGTGTAGAGGAATAAAATAAAGCACAGCTTGGTCTGAGGATGAGGAAGAAACAGACACTAAACACATCTTCTTCACTGCTGTGTGTTGGACAGAGCTGCAGTTTGCCCGATAGTAACCTCAAAAAAAAAGGGGGGGGGGGGGGCCTAAATATAGCTCTATACACCAATACACAACATCACATGCACAAGCAGAGAACAAAAGCACAAAATAACACACACATGGATGAAGATACAGAATATGGATGCATTAGTTTGTTGTCAGTGACATAAAATGCAGAATTGAGCTTAAAATTCCTCAAAATAAAGAGCTGAAAAGTGGGCGGGGCTTATACACGAGCTCCTGCACTATTACAGGTTTATTACAATGCTGTATTATTATTATTATTATTATTATTATTATTATTATTATTATTCATCCAAACGCGGCAGTAATGTGTGTAAGAGAAGAGAGGAGTCTCTGCAGTCTGCGCCATGACCGACAGTAACCTCTCTCTCTCTCTCTCTCTCTCTCTCTGCAAACTGGGTGAAAGGGGAACATGACGTCATCAGAGCAGGACCCACACACACACACACACACACACACACACACACATGAAGTGTGTAGGCGGAAATTCTTCACCTGAATAAAATATGATATAGAGTGTAAACGTGTCTCTGAGCTGCTCTCAGGTTTTCAGCACAAAATGGCCGCCTTCCTTCTGCTAGTGTGTGTGTGTGTGTGTGTGTGTGTGTTTTCATTTAATCTCATTTTACATTTCAAACCTGCACACACACACACACACACACACAAACATACACACACATGTACACGTACACTCACCGACCACTTTATTAGGAACACCTGTACCCATCATGCCACCATGCGACAGCAGCACAATGATCAGATCTCAGCGTAATGTTCACACCAGACATCAGAATGGAGGAAATGTGATCTCGTGATCTCAGTGACTTTACCGTGGCATGGCTGCTGGTTTCGAGTCTTTCAGAAACTGCTGATCTCCTGGGATTTTCACACACAACAGTCTCTAGGTCAGGGGTTCACAAACATTTTGGGCAAACAACCACAAATGGACATCACAAATCATCTGTGACTCCAGGCTTTGTCTACTGTCCATATTTTTCATCCCGGATTTGTAACTACTGTAATGATTTGAACAGTTTATTAATTATATGTACAATGTGTAATGTACAGTGAGTGACTAAAAAACAAAGGAATATTCCTGACTGATTTGCGAGTCTAGTAGGTAGTGTTGTGTTGTTACAGGAAAGCGCTCCACGCCGGGGTGGTGTGACGAGCTCAGCGTCTCTCTTCAGACTTTTCTCTGTCGTTGTGAATGTTGTCATGAACGGCGTCTCAAATAAAAAATCTTTGACTTTACATTCAACAGTATTTACTAATTTGGGAATATCTGCTAGTTTACACAGAAAGGTGTGAAAAACAAAACCCATCCAGTGAGTGACGACAGAGGTCAGACGAGAACAGACAGACTGGCTCGAGCTCACAGGAACGCGACTGTAACTCAAATAACCACTCTTTATAACCGTGGTGAGCAGAAAAGCATCTCAACATGTCAGACCTTGAGGCAGATGTGCTGCTACAGCAGAGGACCGCAGCAGGATCCACTCCTGTCAGCCAGGAACAGGAATCTGAAGCTGCAGTGGACACACACTCCCCAAGCCTGGACAGATGAAGGTCAGGTAAAGATCAGGAGATGTTTTTATAATATTCTACATCTTATGGTTCATCCTGTTCATGTTCTTCAGCACTGGAATATAATAAATATGATAAAGTTTTAATATATTTTTCAGTCCATGGCTGCTTATCTTCACTTCCTGTCACATGATCTGACTTTCAAGGCTGGTCAGTTCACAGAAAATCAACTGTGCAGCTTTTTACCCAATTCCTGGCAACGTTCTGCGTGTTTTTTAGAAATGTCCTGCAAAGAGCCAGTGAACTTCCAGAGTGTGTCCTCACCTCGTCACATCAGTCTCTCGTCACTGCAGAGCTTTTACACACAAAGTTCACCTCAGTGTGTCGCAACATCATTAATAACATTCATAACATTTTCATAAACACAGTCACAAAATAGTCACATACATAAATCTCTCAAGATCTATTTATTTATTTATTTATTTATTTATTTATTCTCCTGACATTTCTTTTCCTTTCTCCCATCTCCTTTTTTTTACCTTATTGCTTTCTTTCCTTTCTGTTTTCCTGTTTTCTTTCTCTTCTTCTTTTCTTCTCTTTCTTTCTTTCCTTCCTTTTATTTCCCATTTTTCTTTTTCTATCTATCTATCTATCTATCTATCTATCTATCCCTCTGTCTCTGTAACATTTTTCCACAGCTGTGTCTGGGAGTAAAACACTTTCATTACTGCTTTAAACCTTCATCTGGAATCTCCATTTTTCTCCACAATGCAGAAGGTAAAAATATATGTATATATATATGTGTGTGTGTGTGTGTGTGTGTGTGAGTGAGAGAGAGAGAGAGAGAGAGAGAGAGAGGGGAAAAGTTAAACAACCTTCAGAGACACTGGCGCCATCTAGCGGTCAAAAGTAACAACATAAACACATTATGCACTTAACAGGGGTAAATGTTTATAATTTAATAAAATATTTGTCAGTTCTGTATCACAGTGAATGTTGTATATCAGTGATTCCATCATTACACATATCGATAAAAAGGTATGTGAATAAACAGGAACAGTTAAAGTAAATTCCATAATTATTGGCACCCTTCTAGGAAACAGGCAAATAAATTAAACATAAAAATATAAAATAAAATAAATAATCTATTCATAATTTCTACTCAGACAACTGCAAAAACTACTGAAGGACTATGTCTGTATGTGGCAAAATTATTAGCACCCTAAAAAATTAAATGTAAATAAATTATTTTAAATATTATTTCGTTATAACTCTATTGTTGCTCTTTGTCAAGCATCATGTTTTCCTCTGCTTCATTCATTTGCATTTTATAATCAGGGTGCTGCATAAAAATCGCACTAATGAAGAAAAAATATTGAAATTAAAACTATACAGCGTGCACATGTGATTAAACTGCATGTTTATTAATGTTTGCACATTTTCATGAAGGGTGCCAATAATTATGGCGGTCGGTCTTAAAGACGTTATAGACATGCTCCAGGGAGTCGCAGCACTGTGTAATAAACCACACTTCCCTGAATGAAGTGCACTACACAGGGTGTAAATCTCTTCTGCACTAGAAAGCCATGTAGAGATCAAGCCTCGCCTCTTCTGACGTCATCAGCCCAATCCGCCAATCGGGAAGAGGTTTAACATAGATCTGATCTGGGATCTGTTGTGACGTCATAAACTGCGCCAACGCTACATAGTGGCAGTAAATTCCGGAAGTAAAGCAGGAAACTGAAGCGGAGGAAGAGAGGAGAGAAGTTTATTTTCTTTTGCTGTTAGAGATTTCTCTCTCTCTCTCTCTCTCTCTCTCTCTCTCTCTCTCTCTCTCTCTGTTTTTTTGAGAGATCGCGTGCAGTGGATTTATTCCACATGCGGATTTCTGAGTGTTAGATGTTCAGCTCTTGTGTTGTGTGTTAGATTTGCAGAAGACTCCTCCCTGTTCAGTGTGTGTGTGTGTGTGTGTGTGTGTGTGTGTGTGTGTGTGTGTGTGTGTGTTTATTGCTGAACTCTGCTATGGGGTGTTGTGGGAGCACAGGGGTGAGCACTGCAGCTTCTTACTTCACATTTTACAGCATAAAATAAAGAGTGTGATTTATCCAGGCTGAGACTGTGTTTAATTCTAAACCCACAAACAGGGACGATGGTCACCATGATGATGAGTCTCTCATGCATGCAGCTCGGTGCAGTGTGGAGTCCACATTCAGGAAAATAAATCTTTTCTTTTCTTGTTTATCAGAAAACTCGAGAGTGGAAGCCGTTAGAGGATCGAAAATGCACAGACATCCCCTGGCTCATCCTCTTCACTTTATTCAACATGGGAATGGTGAGTGATGTTACTGTTAATATTAATATTAAATCCCTCTCTATATTAAATCTTCTTTTATCCAAAGCAACTTGAAAGCAGAATCTAATCTAATGCAGTGTAAAGAAGGACAGTACACTTATTCACGTGCTTTGATAATATATATATATATATATACAGTTCTGTGCAAAAGTCTTAGGCACGTGTAAAGAAATGCTGTAGAGTAAAGACGCCTTCAAATATAATGAAATTAAATGTTTCTACATTAAAAAAATCCTATAAAGAGCAGTAAACAGTAATAAATGAAACAAAGTCAGTATTTAATGTGACGATCCTTCACTTTAAATAAATAAAGCAGTATGTGAGGTGCAGTGTGTGCAGTTTTATAAGGAAATGAGCTGGAAGTGTTACTGAGCATCTTGCAGAAGCAGCCACAGTTCTTTTGGAGACTTTGACTGTCGACTCGCTTCTTATTTCTGCAGCGAAACCCAGCAGCCTTCATTATGTTTTTATCTGAAAAGTGTCTCTTATGGAATCTGCTGCTTTCTTTACTGACATACAAACATTTTTCTGTAACGTTTCATTCTGTGCTGGAAAACTAATGTTTGGAATCTAAAATGGTTTTGTACTGAATCAATAATGTAGAAGCCAGAAAATACAAATCTATAACAAAGTTTGTACTTAAAAAAAAGCAGGGTGCCAAGACTTTTGTACAATACTGTGTGTATATATATATATATATATACACACACACACACACACACATAGTTTTGCATATATACTTCCTAAAATGTTTTAATCTTTTCTTTGTTTGTTTTTGGCTCCAGTGTCGCACTTTATTAAACACCCACAAGAAACATCAGAACCTCTGAGAAGCTCAAAAACACTCTTTCACTGTTTATTAGAGTTCATATTTACGTTCTCCAGGCGTCTGACGCCCTCATGGTTATTGGCCTTATTATAAATATGAGTAAAGCATGCATGTGCATGTGGCACTTTCTAAACCAGTGTTTGTTTTGTATTTTCTCTGTCATCATGTGTCATTAATTTTAGTTTTGTAAATACAGCTCCTTTACATTTTTAAATCAGTTTACATTTTCTAAGTGAATTTTTTTAACGTGGATTTCTGATAGCTTGAATTTTTGAACCAGAAATCATTAAAAAAAACATCAAATTTACACACTTTTTTTTCCAAAAATTACAAATTCAGGTTCAGGTTCTGTTGACTCTGATTTCATTCCATAATTAGACAATCACAGAAATCAGAGAAATGCTAGATACATTTTAAAACAAACACACACCGTAAAAATAAAGCTGCTAAATTACTAACTACTTTCTCATTTTCATTCTGTCCAGCTTCTGACTCTTCTCCAACTAATCCATCACGGACACCAAGGACCTGTTGCGATTCTGTTAAATTATCTTCTTTCTTGTTGTTTCTCCATCAGCTCTTCATCTGCGGCTTCGCCATATCGACCGGCGCGGCCTCCAGACTCGTCTCAGGATACGACAGTTACGGCAACATCTGCGGCCAGAGGAACACTGAAATTCCCGGGATCAAACTCAGCGGCCGGGACCAAACCTCAAATAAGTGCGTAATGTCACCATCAGTTACGACGTCACTTACCAATAACATTCAGGAAGGACACGATCCACTGACCGTTCTTAAAAACAGAAGATAAAGGGGTTTGCTAGCCAGCGTAAATGTCTGAGGTTAATTAAACAGTGAAAATAAGTTTATCGTTATTGGAAGCAGGTAATATATAATTATGTTGTTAGACACTGATGTGATTAATTTAGTTATCAGGTTAGATGGATAACTAACTGCTTCTTTACTTAATAACAGAACACTTACGCCTGTTAGTGTGCGATTAAATACTAGACTCAGCTTTCTGCTCCTTATGATCTGGGTTTAGGACATTCTCAGATCAATTTAATGAGGAAATTTTATGTCTTTCCCTTTAAAAATAAGCTTTAAGGTTAAAGAAACAAGTATATAGTTGGAGTTACACCCTGTCGTTTAATCTCTTGTTTTTGACCAGTACGTTCAGAGTTTCCTGTTTTTGTTCTTTTGTTTGTTTTGCTTCACCCACTGGACCGTATAGTTATTGCACGCTCAGGTGTGTAGAGTCTTCCTACTTTCACACACCTGCTGTAGGTCACAGAGCCGATCGCCAGCTGGAAGTGTGCAGTGGAGCACTGGAGAGGGCTCGATACTCTTCTTTAACACGGCTAAATGAGACTTGTTTTGCTCTGTAGAGTAGTTTTTAGATTTGTGCTGCATGAAGCTCTGAACTGACTGCAGTTTTACAGGTTCTTTGTGTTTTTGCCTTTAAGGCAAACGAATCAGATCTACACGGCAAACGCCGGCCATTTTCTCCTCCAGCCTTATCAGTTAAAAGAACACTTTGTATTTGCAAAAAATATGTTTTGCAGTAAGTTATATCTGTAGTGTTGATATTTTTTCTTAATATCTCTATATTATTTTTTTGGCTTTGTTGATGTGATACGTTGACTTAGAGCTGATCTGATGATAAATCAGAAACTTGTATAACTTTTTATATTTTCTACTCTTCCATCCTGCAGGTACGTGTTTTTCCTCGATCCCTGTAACATTGACATCGTGAAGAGGAAAATCAAATCTATAGCTCTGTGTGTCTCCAAATGTCCAGAAACACAACTACAGACGTATGACGATCTCAAAAGGTTTTCAGAGACCAACGGTAAGCGTTTAATCAGCTTTCTAATGTTTACAACACAGATCAGTGTTAATCTTTCACATTTAAACAAAAGCAGATACATTAGCAAATCATCTTCTTCTTCTATCTCAGGTTTGGAAAAGTGAAAAACGAAAACATTTGCTAATAATAAGTGAAGTAACAGTCAGATTCCATACAAGCTTTTCCTTATAAACTTATAAAAGCAGACAGAGTTAGAGATGTGAAAGCTGTAACAGCTCAGGGATTTTTATTATTATTATTATTATTATTATTTTATATTTTTTTTGTTTTGTTTTCAGGATCTAATTTGTGTTCCTATGAGCTCAGTCCGGACAGATATCCTGACGATCCGGACAGAGCCACGAAATGCCCCAAGCTTCCGGTTCCTCCCAGGCAAAGACATTATTCCCTCTTCATCCAGTTACAGATTAAATACATTACTCATTACTCTTCATGTTCATATCGAAAAGATCCTTCAGAGTGTTGATGAGCTGAGAGCAAATGTTTGTATGCCTTTGAAGAAGACAAAGGAATTTAATTTATAGCATTTTTAATTTAGTGTGAATTTGGCTTCAGAGATGTCTAACTTTCACTTTACTTTACATTTAACATGGTAAATGCAGTTACCCCGGCTTTACCCCGGCTTTACCCCGGCTTTAGTCCAGCTTTACCCCAGCTTTACCCCGGCTTTACCCCGGCTTTAGTCCAGCTTTACCCCGGCTTTACCCCGGCTTTACCCCGGCTTTAGTCCAGCTTTACCCCGGCTTTACCCCGGCTTTAGTCCAGCTTTACCCCGGCTTTAGTCCAGCTTTACCCCAGCTTTACCCCGGCTTTACCCCGGCTTTACCCCGGCTTTAGTCCAGCTTTACCCCGGCTTTAGTCCAGCTTTACCCCGGCTTTACCCCGGCTTTACCCCAGCTTTAGTCCAGCTTTACCCCAGCTTTACCCCAGCTTTACCCCAGCTTTACCCCAGCTTTAGTCCAGCTTTAGTCCAGCTTTACCCCAGCTTTACCCCAGCTTTACCCCAGCTTTACCCCAGCTTTACCCCAGCTTTAGTCCAGCTTTACCCCGGCTTTACCCCAGCTTTACCCCAGCTTTACCCCAGCTTTACCCCAGCTTTAGTCCAGCTTTACCCCGGCTTTAGTCCGGCTTTAGCCTGAAGTGAGTACCACAGTAAAAATTGGCAGAATATTTAATACTAATCTGTTTTTTTTTTTCCTCTCTCAGTAAGTCTTTACCGATCTTCCACCGCTGCACTCCGACCGACATCTCCTGCTTCTCCAAGTTTGCCGAGGCTCTCATCACGTTCGTCAGCGACAGCAGCGTTCTGCACAGGGTCATCACTGGGGTCATGACCTCCAAGGAGATAATTATGGGACTGTGTTTGCTTTCGCTGGGTAAAAACTCTCTCTGTGTCGCTATTCAGTGCTTTTCAGCTTAGCTCTCAGTGTCCTTGAAATGCTGCTTGGGTTTTTTGGTTTTTGTATTATTGACTGTAATGTTAAAGATCTCAGCCTGTGAGACTCTAAGACTCTAAGACGACTCGACATGTATAGTCATGAACAGTGTCCTGGACAACAGTTTACTGAGAATGAGTGAGAACCTTGATGAGGTTATTGTTATCCTGTATGTTTAATATTCCTCTTTTCTGGTTTTCATTGCAGTTCTGTCCATCATTCTGATGGCAGTGATCCGCTTCATCTCAGTAGTTCTCGTGTGGCTGCTCACCGCCGTTGTGGTTCTCGGTTCCTTAGGTTGGTTTTTGGGAAATAGTTACACTGAAATTGCACCACAGACTCTTTACAAACTCACCGTGCAAATACACACTCATACACACTCATATTGTAAAGAGTGAACTGAACTGAACACACTGGAGTATAACGTGTGTTATATGGAGATATAAAGTGTGTTGTATGTAGAAGATTAGGCTAATTCTAGTAATATGAAGATTTTATCAGCACACACTCACTGACTCGATTGCTGACTGCCTTCTAAATATTATTTTTTGAGTAGTATAATGCAGGTTTTTCTTCTCTCAGGTGGGACTGGAGTTCTCTGGTGGCTTTATGTGGACCACCGAAACTCTGTCAACGCCACGCTGCCTGCTAATGAGCTAGCGGTGGCTATGGATAACCAGAAAGCTCTGCTTATCTACGCTATAGCAGCTACAGTCTTCACGGTACTGAACTTAATCTTCTTCTTGTTCTTATTGTTCCTTATTGATATCTCTAAACAGATTCATTAGTATCAAACACTTAAAATATAAAATTCTTGTTTTCCGTAATTAAAATTTGCCGTACTCTAAACGTCTTCTGATTTTTGGTAGCATCATTGCACGAGTGATTTGAATAGAAATATAAATAGCCAGTATATCATGTGGTCATCGTTTCTCTTCCCACTCAGCCAGTGGAAATGCTGAGCTCGGGGAAAACTTTGTGGCACAGAAGGAAGTTGTGTGGTTTTTTTTGTTTTTTATTTTGTGCTTAAAATTAACCTGACTGTTGTATTGCATTAGATTTAAATAAAATGATCTTGCGCAGTGGAACATCTCGAGTGATGCACAGAGCATTAGTGGTAATATTTTTCGTACTGATCCATGTTTTTAATCCGTCAGGCGATCCTGCTGCTGCTGCTGTTCTTCATGAGGAAGCGTGTAGCTCTGACCATCGCTCTGTTCCATGTGGCCAGTAAAGTGTTCGGTTCTCTTCCTCTGCTGGTTCTGCAGCCCTTCTGGACCTTCCTCATGCTCATGTTCTTCTGGGTTTACTGGATCACCGTGCTGCTTTTTCTCGGCACTGCAGGTCTGTGTTCCGTCCGGTCCGAGTTATACCGAGCTGTTTAACACTCGTGAGCGTCGCTGTGGACGTCTCTGTACTGAAGCTCTCATTTAAACCTCTAGGGGGCGACAAACTGCTCACAGAAACACGGCGGTGATCTTAGGATCCGATTTCACTGATTGATTTTTAGTGTTAGAAATAAATGGCTGATGGTAAATCTTACAGTAGATGTGTTTTCTGTTTCTTGTGGACTTTTTATTGAGCCTGGCGAATTCCTCATCTCTGTAACGACAATATATTCCACTTAAATTGGACTTGGAATTAAACTAGACTGTAAGTTCTACTGAAATTCAGCTTAAATGTGAGATAAAATGGACTTAAATGTTTAAGGTTGATTTCAAGTCCATGTCCATGAATTCCTCCAAGCTTGTTCTTGGGTGATCTTCACCAGCCCTGTGTTCTCTGTTCTGGAAGATAAAGTCCCAGTCTCCTGAGGTTCTGCATGTCCTACATCATTTTATACCTTTATTGGTTTAGTGAATAATGGCTTTAGGATGAAGTGGAGAGATGATCGTATAGATTAATGCAGGGGTCAGGCGCATGTTTTCATTCCAGCCACATTGATAGCTGATTGGAGACCAAGATAATCTGAATAAACGAGTGGAGTGGGTGTGAATCCTGCTCGGTTGGAACGAAAGCCTGCATCTACAGCGACCCTTTGCGGATAAGATTGAAGACTGCTGGATTAACGTGTGATGTGTCTCTGTTCCACAGGAAGTGCAGTGAAGAATAATCAGACGGGGCTGGTGGAGTTCCAGATGAACGGGCCGTTACAGTACATGGTGTGGTACCACGCCGTCGGTCTCATCTGGATCAGCGAGTTCATCCTGGCCTGCCAGCAAATGACGATAGCAGGGGCGGTCGTTACGTATTACTTCACCAGGTAAGAGGTCAGAGGTCAGAGGTCATACCACACAAATGTCTGTGGATTTCATTCACTCAGGTTAAGTTTAGTGACGAGTCCCAGAGATGTTTCACACTCATCTGTAACACCACAAGCCAATAAATCACTCTTACATAATCATATACAGTATGTAAATAATAAACTTACTGATACCATCCTGAAGTTGATTATTTTCCTATAACAGCACGTCCCCAAGTGGTTTATTCCCCTTATACCACAGAAACTTACCAACAATTACATTTTTTAATTTATTAAACGATGTGTCATAGTTTTTATCCATTTATAGTTACATTTAATGTTGTGGAACATCAGTGAAACGAGCTAGTTCCTGTTGTCGCTTACGTTATAGCAGCTATAAACACTCGTTTCCTCACCAGCCTCTTTATTCTCTCTCTTCGAGTTAATAAGACAAAAAAACCCCGCAGCTCGACATGTTACTGAGAAACTGCAAAGATGCGTAAACTCGTCTGTCCTGAAGATGTCGGAGCTTTACCTCTGACTGTTACAAAGCTCTGACACTGGAGACTCCTTCCATACATGTTAAATAAATAATGTCTCCTTACAGAAAACATTAAAAATAGTTTATTATCAGTGGACCGTTCGCTGTACATGTCCCGAACGAGAGCATTAATATAAACCTGCACTACTGTCAGTGCTGCTGTTATAGAAAACTAATCAACACCTTCTGACCAATCACAGTCCAGAACTCAGCAGCGCTGTTGTTTGCTTTGCTATCCCCTCCTGTGTGACAGAGATAAGTCTCAGCTTCCTCTGACGCCCATCTTGTCTTCAGTGATGCGTCTGATGCGTTATCACCTCGGCACGGTGGCTAAAGGAGCGTTCATCATCACGCTGGTGGAGATCCCACGCCTCGTCCTCACCTACATACACACCCAGCTCAAAGGCAGCGTGAGTCAGAGTCACTGTGTACACTCTCATTTCACAGAGCTCGCTGACGTGGCGTCGTATCCGCGTTACTGTAGGGTTTTTAATCATTTCAGCGTGAATGTAATTTATTGTAGGAAAACGCCTGTGCTCGCTGCATGCTGAAAGCGTGTGTGTGCTGCCTGTGGTGTCTCGAGAAGTGCCTCAGTTACCTGAACCAGGTATATATACACACACACACACACACACACACACACACACACACACACAGGTTACTGATGAATTTTAAAGCTGGCCTTTGTTTTATCACTACTGATGTATTTATCCAGAGAAGTCATGCACATGAATAATCTTTATGGAGTCCAAACCCACTGCTGCAAACTGTTTTTGTTTCAGTTACAAAAATCCAATTGGACAAAATTCATACTTACTATTCAAGAATCTATAGCTGTGATAAATACTGGTTTCAAATTCTCATAAGAAATGACAATATACAGTATCTCAATATACCATTCACACACATTTTAAATCCTATTTTAAATTATTTTATTATTAACTCATATTAATCATGAATCAGTACATTGTTCTATGTATAATGGCTTATTGCTTGTAATGTTTTAATAACTTTTAATGGATGTAATGTTATAGATGGAATCGTGTGCTGGAATTATAATTTATAATAACAAAATTCTTTGTTTTTTTGATAAATGATGGTAAACAGGTCATGGTCATCACTCAGATTTTTGTGCATTTGATGTTAAATTTTGAGATAAATTTTATTAAAGTGATCTTGTTCTTTTCTGGAGAACGCCTACGTCGCTACGGCGATTAACAGCACCAGCTTCTGCACGTCTGCTCGAGACGCCTTCATCATCCTCGCTGAGAACGTGCTGCGTGTTGCCACCATCAACTCCGTAGGAGACTTCGTCCTGTTTCTGGGAAAGGTGCGACTGTGAGCTGATGAACAGCATGTTCTTTTATTTTCCCTGGAGAGCGAGAAAACTGGAATTTGCATTGTTTTGACAAATTGTTATTTAAGAGCAAGAACATTTCTAATCGCTCATTGCATTTGTGTTCAGGAGTAATCTGACACTGCGATGTTACATGTACGATAATATTCATGATAGTATGAAAATGTCGTAATTATCTCGATGTGGAGAGTTGGAGCTGCTCTGTGTTTGGATTCTCAGATCCTGATCGTCTCGTGCACTGCGTTTGCGGGTGTGTTAGCGCTGAATTACCAGCGGGAGTACACGGTGTGGGTTCTGCCGCTCATCATGGTGTGTGTGTTCGCCTTCCTGGTGGCACACTGCTTCCTGTCCGTGTTCGAGATGGTGGTGGATGTTCTCTTCCTCTGTTTCGCCATCGACACCAAGTACAACGACGGCAGCCCCGGCAGAGAATACTACATGGACAAAGCACTCATGGTAACCCTTAACAAACGGTTAACATCTATTGCTTGTAGAAAATGTCTCCTGATGCAGTTCTCAGACAAATCTACACTAGAATCTGCTGCTCCTTTATAACGGAACTAAACCGGATCCTTTTAATAAACCCTTTTACTCAGAGAACTTAATCTCAGGATGATCTGGCATCACTGTGTGGTGTGATGAAGTGGAGTTACTGCTACCAGCCTGAAGTTGATTATTTTCCTATAACAGCATATCCTCAAGTGTGTTATTCCTCTGACACAACAGCAATTTGATAATTACAATTTTTTTTATTTATTATATATTGTAAGATCGTATATTACATCCATTTATAGTTACTTAATTTAATGTTGTGGAACGTCAGTGAAACGAGTTAGTTCCTGTTGTCACTTACGTTATAGCAGCTATAAACTCTCGTTCCCTCACCAGCCTGTCTTCTTTATTCTCTCTTCTGAAGTTAATAAGAAAAAAAAGCAGCTTGTTACGTTACTGAGAAACCGCAAAGAAGCGTAAACTCCTCTGTCCTGAAGATGTCGGAAAACTTTAAACTTTTGGGAAAAAATAAAACTTAACATTTATAACAGAAAAGTTACAGCTTTATCTCTGTTACACTGAGTGTTGACACTGGAGACTCCTTCCATAAACGTGATAGAAAGTAAAGGAGAGTGTAGCTCGTGTAGGTTATTCTCTCGGGGGTTGAACAGACAGTGATGTTGTATTTTTGTGACTCTGCAGGAGTTTGTGGAGAGCAACAGGAAGGCCGAGGCTGCGGGGAGGAAGGCAGAAGGTGGAGACAGCAGGGAGATGAAACCCATGGTACATCCGTTCTTTAATTCTGTTCTTTACTTCTGTTTTAATGTTTTAATCCGTGAAATTAATCGCTGTTCATGTTTTGTGTTTCAGACCGCAGGAGGGACGTTAGCGTAAAGATAAACTTCATCAGGTGCTACTGATTTTATCTCAACACTCCAGGGATGTTTTTTTCTTTATGTAGTTAATAAATGTGTAACTACATAACTGGGCACTGGCGCTATGCATACGTGTATAGACTGTCGTATTTGTAAAGATGGTTAGCAATAATATTTTGTATATTTTTAGTCATTTTATACGTGTTTTTTTTACTTAATCATGTTGTCTTTTTATAATATTGTCATACAGGTGCTTTAGGTTGGTCCATATATAGTGTGCTTTACTTTACTTTACTGACAAATTATCTAATAAGAATTAGCTAGACAAATCTGTAACACTTCTCTGTTCGTCGAGCCTATTGTGTGTCCGGTTTGACGAGAAAAATGATGATGAGC
Organism: Pangasianodon hypophthalmus; assembly: GCF_027358585.1. Lineage (NCBI taxonomy): Eukaryota > Metazoa > Chordata > Actinopteri > Siluriformes > Pangasiidae > Pangasianodon > Pangasianodon hypophthalmus. The sequence goes on along the minus strand of NC_069737.1, from coordinate 452,965 downwards.
TCTGATTAAATGGTGATTAAAAGGTTTTATTGACTGTTACATGAATGTCATGTTGTGCCGTTTCAGGTCAGGTCGTAACGTAATGCTGTAGTGGGTTCTTTAAAACCTGCGGATAAATACTTCATGTTATACGCACAGCTGTATATAATGTTATCATGACACTTTTGTTAAAAACAACTGGTTTTATAATTACAAGTCAAACACACAAGCCTTGTTATGAAATTGTGGCTTTTTATTTCAGTCTTCACAAACGTAGAACATGTAACACTGCTATCGAACTAAACCTGTAACTTCACTCACACTTTTATTAACTCTTAACAACTTCTAAATGCTGTACTGCAGGATTTCTCATTTTTAACACATTTTACGTTCTTATTCTCAAGTTTGTTGCCTTAAAGCTGATTTCAGGACAGCAGGTGAACTCGGATGTGTTCCTTCAGCTTCGGGATCGTACTTTGCTCTTTGTGGCAGACGTGGCAGCGCAGTGGCAGCTTCAGCAGCTCGCTGGTGCCGTCCTTCACGCTCACTCGCCCGTCCCTCTCCAACATCGCGATAACATCTGCAACGCAAACATCTAATGCTGTTCACCATCACCGTGATTTTAAGGACGTGAAAAAAAGGTTTCAGTAGCAAACAGGATGGATTTGCAAATGTCCAACACACAGTGTGAACGAGTCAAGTGTGAAATATTATTCTTTAATAGATACAAAATTGTAACTGTTGGTACTGCTGAGGTATAAGAGGAATAAAACACTTGGGGACATGCGGTTATAGAAAAATAATCAACTTCAGGGTGGTAACAGTAACTCCGTTTCATCACACCACTACTACTGCAATACACACACACACACACACACACACACAGTGCGTTTCTTACTTACTCTTAGGCTACAAAACAAAAGGTGAAACTACTTCATATTTGCTCACGCATCCTAAAGCAAGTTCTTCGGAGCAGCAGATCGTTTATTCCCGGATAACTCACCCTGAGATTCGATGAAGTAGTCTGTGGTGAAGGAGTTCCAGTGTTTCTTATTCTTCAGACACGGAGAGTCAAAGTCTTGGCTGATAACGTGGAGGTGAACGTGACTGTGAGAGGAGGGAAGCAGAGAGCACTACTGTCAGAGCTGCTGTTATAGAACATTAATCAACACTTTCTGACCAATCACAATCCAGAACTGGACAGCAGTGTGGTAACAAACTTAATAACACAGGATGATATACACTGATGCATTTTAATACATGTTTATCACTGTAACGGAACCATATCCATAACATGTTTAACTCCTCGCGCTCCTGTTCTCCGTCACTGTGACCTGAGTTACAGTAACACGTCGGACCTCATGCTCGGGATGGCGTGATAACCCAGACGGAAGTGCAGCTTGGTGGAGCTGGGACACTGCTGCACCATGCGATCCCCGACTCGCTGCATGTGCTTCAGCAGCTCCATGTGCTCGGGCCGCAGAGCCTTCAGGCTGGAGATGGAGTCCCACGGCAGAACCAGCCAGTGGTACCGCGCCTTCGGGTACTTGTCCTTAATCACCACCACCTTCTCGTCTTTGTACACCTGAGGTACAGCAATGATACAGGAAGTGGATTAGTGCATCAGGAATATGGTTCTGCTTCCAGTCTACAGGGTTTTTCATTTTCAGTGATATAATAATCACATGGCACTTTTTTGAAGCACGACTGCTATCATTTTTTATGACAATATCATTCTCTAGGACATTGTGTCCTGTAGTTTTTTTCTGCTCCAGATTATAACCCTGGCACCCAAAAGCTGTAGCACCTGATCTGCTATCAGGAGGTGGGACAGAACAGAAATTAAACGTGTACTATCTCAGATTAACTCTGGAACCACATTTACGTCACGAATAGTCAAGCAAAAACCTGAAGTGCACCGGAAGCAGGTGTACGCTACCTGCATGTTCGGGTCCTGCATTGAGACTTTGAGCCCTTGACTCCAGTGAGCTGCGGGTTCCTGTGGAGAACCGGCCCGTCATTAGCATGGTGCAAATCGACACAAATACTATAGCACACGCTAACTCACTAATAAACTGTTAGCTATCAGTCCAATTATTCTAAATGTGTTTTTCATGAATTTCTAAACTCAACAACGTTAGAGTAAAACCTGCTGTTTATCAGCTGCACAAATATTGTATAGTATTGTATAGTAATCACTCTCAGCATTGAAGATAAGCACCATAACAAGATACACGTCTGATAATGTGCTCTCATCATTCTGATAAATAATCACAGAAATAATTGCAAAATGCTATTTTTATCTATCGTGCAGACATTTAATACATTTAATACAAGTTTGTAAAGACATCTGGTGTAAGTGATACTTTTGTAAATATTCTATATTAATTATCATCATGTTGGACTTCGCAGTTCTGACATCGTAAATGAGCGCTGTGACAAGATATATTTTATGAAGTGTTCTAAGCCTTCTGACAAATCATCCATTTCTATTCATTTTTAAAAGAATATTTTCTTCAAATTGTCTTCAATACTCCATTTTTGTATATCATATATATCATAAAACTTCAGGTGAGATAGTGAATATAATATTCAGCTTAAATAATGTTATAAAGGCTTTTATATAAAATTTGAAAACATGGGCAAATCTGATTTCCTTTGTATACATAATTAAATCAACAATTTATGTAATTTAAACCATTTAAAGCCGAAAACAAGGTTAGAAGTGAAACGGACCTTTTCAGGCGTGTGTGTTTTCTCTGGCCGAGCTGCGCTGTTGGAACAGGAAGGTGCTGACACTCTGCAGCTCTTTTCCTTATCCTCGTCTTTCTCTTCATGAGCGTCTCTCTGGTGCGGTCTCTTCATCGGTCGGCTTTTCTCCTCAGAAGCGCCGCCAGGTGTCGATTCTTCCCTGAACTGCAGCGTGTACGGATAGAGCCGATTGACCATGTAGAGCTTCTGCCCGGGTTTAAAGGTCACCTGGTTGCAGAGGTGAAGGAAACGCTGTTGGAACGCTGTTACAGCCAGCGACCTGTACAACAGTCTCGGTTACTGACAAACACGGAAAGACAGCATCATGGATAAAGTGTGATCCTGTCAGGAAGTGTGACGCGCGTGTGCTTTACCTGATTGCCTTTGCCCACGACCACATCGTCCACGCTTGTAGGATTGCTGCCTAACTGCAAAGCGACGTACTGATGAGCATTCCAGCATTCTGGCTCAGACGTTTGATGGAAATATTTCACTTGTGCTTAATAAAACATCATCTTCATCATCTTACCTGCTTCACAGTGACGAATCCTCGGTTACAATCCGCTCTCAGTTCAACTGTAAAGATCAGAAGTGTGTTATGATTAGCAGTGTGCTAATAACAGATTTCAATATTCCAGTGCACTTTATCCAGCGACTGCAGAAAAGTAAACTAGCACAGATCTGCTTTCAGCCAGTGAGCCAGTGCTGCCGTGCTGTGAAACTACGAATCTGAACCTGAAAACCTGAAACAGATTCTACAACTGATTATTACAAAACTCAGTTTGAAACCTCGCACTCAAATTCGAGCCATCTGAGGTAATTCAACTACAAAACGTCACTTACAGATTTAAAAATTCAGATTTGTAATGTTTCAATTCACACTGCAGTGGCACATTTCTCTTTCCCTCTACAGCCCGTGTGTGTGCGATCATCGCGTCGCTGGCTTTACCTTGCTGTCTGGAGCATTTCTGGTCTTTAATCCTAGTTTCTGGACCTCGACCCAGAGTGTGTGTGTGATAGTGAAGGAGCTGAATGGGTTTATGGCTCTCATCCTCACTAACGAGCCAAAAAGTCGGCATTTCCCCTGAGAACCACAACAACAAACCACACAATCACAAAACCTTCTACTGCACGTGCAGCACTTTTATTACAGAATTATTATGTTAATTATATATATATATATATATATATATATATATATATATATATATATATATATATATATATACACACACACCACATGCCAGTATTACTCTCACTATAAATACATTATCACAATGCAACATATTGTTATATTTTTTTAAACACATACTGATTTTTTTTCCCCATTTTTTAAAAATTATGACAAAAGAAGTAAAAAATGTCTCATGTCCACTGCTTTCCCAAAACCCATCAGGTGCAATATTTTAATGCGTTTAAATAACTGAGCTAACGGACAAAATATTAACAACATGACAATCTGACTCACAAACATCTTACAGCTGTGCAGAAACAAAATCTTACAGCTGTGCAGAAACAAAATCTTACAGCTGTGCAGAAACAAAATCTTACAGCTGTGCAGAAACAAAATCTTACAGCTGTGCAGAAACAAAATCTTACAGAAATAAAAGTGGAAATTTGTTAATTACCCTGCTGAAAAAAACTCAGTAATTTATAAAAATATAACAATATCTAACCAGAAACCATCACAAAATTCTAATGGTTTCCTCTACAAATACCATTACAAACCATCAGCTAATCATTACAACCAGCACCATCACTAGTCCTTAATGGTATCCACTAGACATAACATGCCACCACCAGAAGGCCCACAGGGACCACTACAGCTTCCATTAAAACCATTAAAACCAATAGAGATTCTATGAAGATTTCTATTGGTTTTTTCATCAGAGAGCTGGATAAACCAGTAACTAGCTGGATGAACAGTAACTAGCTGGAGGAACAGTAACTAGCTGGATAAACCAGTAACTAGCTGGAGGAACAGTAACTAGTTGGATAAACAGTAACTAGCTGATAAACAGTAACTAGCTGGATAAACAGTTACCTGTGTTTTGTACCTGGTTGCTCCAGTCCTCAGTTAACGCTTTAAAATATTGTGTTTATCAGTTTATCGCAGTAAGAAAATCTCATTTTCTTTTGAATTGATGAAAAGCTGAAAGCAGAGTAACGCTGTGAAACCTGAAACAAGCGCCGAGTCCCAAATGCCACCGACTTCCTCTGAAAGCTCACTGCACAGGCGGCAGGAAAAGCGCCTCAGAAGCACTAGGTAGTGAACCGACTGCTCCATCTGACGGCATTCGGAATTTAACCAGCATGATGGCGCATGTGTGGCTCACTTCCGGTCGAGTTCAGGTCCAGATTTCAAAATAAAAGTTGAATCTCATCAAGTTAAAGCAACAGTATGAAACTCTTTGCTTTTTTCTGACATGACTGTTTATTTAAAATATTTATTACAGAAAAATCTCATTGGCTGTTGCTTTGTGGCTGTAGTTCTCTTGTTTTTTATTTTATTTTATTTTATTTTTGCTGTTGTTGCTCTTGTTGCTGTTAGTGATGGTTTTTAAAATGTAGTTTAGTGGTGGCGCTGTAGAAAAGAAATATAGGTCAGCAAGTTTCGTAAGAATTATTATGCAACGTCACCAGGAGGTATTCCATAAAGAGAGCTTATAAAAGTGGGCCTGGTTTGAAATAGCCTCGGGTTCAGATCGTTCCAGCAGGAACATGTAGGTGGATTGACTACTTACAAATTATATCTTCTGGCGTTTGTGATAATCGCACAGTACGTGCTAGTGTTCAGTTGGTGGAAGGAACTGGCTCAACATTCCATGGTGTCATGGGTGGCCCTGTGGGTTTTCCGTAGTGTAGATAAATTCGCAGATGTAGCCAGATTTATAAGCCAGAAGCTGTTGATCTCCTGAGATTTTCACACACAACAGTCTCTAGAGTTTCCACAGAATGGTGTAAGAAGCAAAAACCTTCATGTGCGCAGAGGGTCTGCCAGCAGAAACGCCTTGTTGATGAGAGAGATCAGAGGAGAATGGAGGAGAATGGCCAGACTGGTTTGAGCTGACAGTTGGTGAAGAAGCTGGTCTGTAGCTTCTAGCTTGGTTCCATGGTGTAATGGTTAGCACGCTGGACTTTGAATCCAGTGATCTGAGTTCAAATCTCAGTGGAACCTGTAAAGCTTTTGTTTAAGGTTTTGCACTACAGTAGGTAAATTTTCTTGACTGAAGTGTAGGTTTGGAAGCTTTCAGGCTCCAAACACTTGTAAAGATGAATATTGGCCAACGTTGAACCTTTTGGTCCATGCAGTTAAGCCCATGTGTGCGTTAGCTTGGCGAGCGTTAGACTGGAGCTCTGAAGGTACATCCTTGCTCTGTGTACATTGTAGTAGGCTACAATTCTGCTCAAGATGTTCATGGACTAAGTTTTTGATTTTCGTTGCATACAGTAATGATTTTGTGTACGTTGGCCAGAATAGCTCATCTGGGAGAGAACTGGACTGAATATTGATTAAATATCAGTGAAAGCTGCACAGTCTTTAGTCAAGGTTCTTTACCATTGTGGGAAGGAGACAAATTATCGCAAAAAAGCTTGGGCTTGCTGCATATATTTCAGAATGCACAATTTTTGTGTCCAAATTTTTGGATTAAAAAGTAGCACGTTTCCAACACAGAAGCCGAAATAGCTCAGTTGGGAGAGCGTTAGACTGAAGATCTAAAGGTCCCTGGTTCAATCCCGGGTTTCGGCATTGGAGTTCATCTTTTGATTAGATGTCTTAGTTGCTGCCCTGTGGGATAACTGCAGTTTACCTGCTCTCAGTCAGTACATGGCAGTATTCAGCTGGTGAAAGCTAAACACTCACTGCAGCTTGGTTCCATGGTGTAATGGTTAGCACTCTGGACTTTGAATCCAGTGATCCGAGTTCAAATTTCGGTGGAACCTGCAACTCCTTTGTTCAAGGTTCTTTGTTAAAGTCAATAAACCATCGTAAAAGAAGCTCATGTTTTAAGCTTCCAATGCACTTTTTAATGCCACCATCTCCAACCAGGAAAAAGCCAAAGAAAACGCCCTCTCAACTTGAACTTCCAACTTTGGGTAATCTTCTCAACTTCAAGGTCCTTCCCCATTTACAGATCAGCATGACTGCACACAGCATCAGACATAAGCAAAGTATTGCTTTGTACCTTCAAATGTGTTATACTGTATACACAAGTATTTGCTTTAGAAACACTGACTAAACAGGTCACTCTTTTGAGGAGGAAAATGTACATTGCTTATTACAATTAGCTGGCTAGCTTGTTGCTAACAAAAGATGAACATAGAGGGCCTCCATGTCTTTTTTTTCCAATTTGACAATGCCGAGGTGGAATATGACCAACCTGCAAATTACTAGATACAAGGTAAGTCAAATGCAGCGTTCAGCTATTGGGGATAACAAGAGCATAAATTTGCATTTTCCTGGTTATTTATTGATCTTTGCATTTTTAATGAGTTTAAAGATGAAGAGATATTCCCTAAATAAAGTCCCCCCAAAAGTATTGGAACAGCAAGGCCAATTTTTTGGTCTTTGCTATACGTTGAAGATATTTGGGTTTGAGTTCAAAAGATGAATATGAGACGATAAATCAGAATTCCAGCTTTCAAATCCTGATATTTACATCTAGACGTTTTAAACAACTTAGAACATGGCACCTTTTGTTTGAACTCACCCATTTTCAAGTGAGCAAAAATATTGGAACATGTGACTGACAGGTGTTTCTTGTTGCACAGGTGTGTCCTGTTAGATTGATTGTTTAAACAGTTAATAGCTCTAAATGTCTACTCTTAGTTTGAGCCCTGGATTTCAACTGTGAAGACTGCATTTGTTGTTAAAAAAGATAAACCAGCATGAAGACCAGGGAGCTATCTATGGGAGAAAAGCAAGCCATTCTGAAGTTGAGAAAAGAGGGAAAATTTAACAATGGACATTGTCACAAAGCAGCTTTACAGAAATAAATAGATTCAAATTAAATTAAACCAAAATAAATTGTAAATGTATAAATTTATCCCTAATGAGGAAGCCAGAGGTGACGGTGGTGAGGAAAAACTCCCTGAGACGATATGAGGAAGAAACCTTGAGAGGAACCAGACTCTAAAGGGAACCATCCTCATCTGGGTGACACCCGATTATAAATCATTCCCTTCTATAACTGTGTGCTGTGACCCTGTGAAAATCCATCAGAGCCATCTGATGCTTCATGAAAGCTCATGAAAAGCTTCACGAAAGGAGAATGCAGCAGTTTGGTGATGTCAGTGGCTTGATGCAGTTATTGCAAGCAAGGGATATGCAGCCAAATATTACGTGCTATTTATTTTCATTTACTTTAACACTATCTGTTCCTATAATTTTGCTCACCTAAAAATTGGGTGGTCTGCTACCAAAAGTGCCTTGTTCTGAGTTGTTTAAGACGTCTAGATGTAAATATCAGGAATTGAAAGCTGCAATTCTGATCTATTGTCTCATATTCATCTTTTCATCTCAAACCCAAATGCGTATACCCCCTGTATAGCAAAAAAAAAAAGAAAAGAATTAATCTTGCTGTTCCAATACTTTTAGAGGACACTGTAAATATAAAGAAATAACAAAATTATAAATAATAGAAATAAAAACTATACTTATTAATACATATTACTACTGTATGTGTTACAATAATGTTGGCAATTTTTACAGTGTTGGGGAAAATGTAATGTACAGTAAACAACAGCATTCCTGCAGTTCAACGTTCTTTATTTATCACAAACATGCATGTGACGTCATGTAGTAAAATGTTTTTCCTTAGTTCCTCGTCCCACAGTGCAACAACAATCTAAGATACACACACATAATAAAAACAGAATATAATAAAATGTAGCAGCCTACAGAAGAATATATATATATATACACCGAATATCTATCTATGTATATATACAGAATATGAATATATAAATAGAATATGTAAAGAAAAAAAATATCCAGATATGCACAGCTGTACAGTGTATACAGAAACTATATAGTGCGCAAATTTCATTTCCTATAGTGCAAACTGTTTTGTGTGTGTGTCTTTTTTTTTTTTTTTGTATTTGTACACAATATTTTGTAATGAACGTAGTTGGTTTGGTTTCCCAAAACATAAGCAAATAAGCAATTAAAATTAAATTTAAAATGAAAATTAAAAGTATTTACTGAATATGCATGAAGCTGAAATAAAGATGTCCTGCATGCTTTATATCTACCCGCAGACTGGTGGTTTTTTTTGGGGGGTTTCGTGCTCGTACCCCTCCACTTTGTTCCTAACAGGACAGAAAACTTTGCCTTGCGTGACCAAACGTCACACCGCCTGAGCTCGAGCTGCCACTTTGTCTATCTGCTCATCTGCATTTTGTTCCATCAAGCATAACACAGCAGTGATCTTTTCCTGGTCTTTGCATCTAATCTGCTCATCTGCATTTTTATCGATCAGGCATAACCCAGCAGAGATCTTGGTCTCTGTGACGCACATTATTCAAAGGCCACTCACAGAGAAAAAACATAAGACTGCATTATTTTTTTAGAAAACTGAATCAGATGCTTTCGCATAGCTCACATTTTTATGGGTATTTTAGGTACATTGCTATTCCATTAATATCCCCTTTAACAAATATGTAAAACTAATCAAATGTTCATATGTGGATAATCAAATCAATATTAGTGAACAGGTCATTATTATTATTTATCCCACAGTGCTGTTGAATGCTGGATTGTGATGGTCAGAAGGTGTTGATTAGTTTTCTATAACAGCAGCTCTGACAGTAGCGCAGGTTTATATTAATGAGCTTGTTCTAATAAATTACCCTTTCTGTAGTAACAGCTCATTCACAGGGAGGTGTACAGCAGACACGCCACATAAATGGATTAAAAAATGTGCGTCATCTTTGATATAAAGTTTTCTGTAAGGAGCCATTTTTTAACATTTATGGAAGGAGTCTCCAGTGTCAGTGCTTTGTTTCAGTGAGAGGTAAAGCTGTAACTTTAATTTTTCTTCAGGACAGAGGAGTTTACGCTTCTTTGCTGTTTCTCAGTAACATAACAAGCTGTGTTTTTTTTCTCTTATTAACTTGAAGATAGAAAATAAAGAGAGGCTGGTGAGGGCACGAATGTTTATAGCTGCTTTAACGTAAGTGACAGCAGGAACTAACTCATTTCACATTGACATTCCTTGCACTAACTGAAATAAATAAAATAAATATGACATTTCATTCTTTAATAAATACAAAATTGTAATTGTAGGCAATTATAATTAAATTAAATTTGTATTATTGCATTATAAGAAGAACAAAACATTTGTGGACATTGTTATAGGGAAATAATCAACATGCTAGTAACTCCGTGTGGCACAGATGGCACTCCTGTTCCGGCCCTCCATGACTCTCACTCGGCCAGTGATCCTGCCCCGTGTGGGACCCTCTCAGTCTCCTCCGGCGAGTGGCCACTGCTAGTGGGCCCAATCCCTGACCTACCGGTGCCCAGGTTACTCGGAAGAGACTGCCCAGGGTTCCCTACAGCCCCAAGTACCATCGCCAAAGCCACAAGGGGCATCTGTGTTTCACCAGGTAACTCCTGAGGGCAACTTTGGGCACGAACGAAAGAAAGACGACTGCCAGAAACACTGTTGGGGCCAGGTGTGACAAGTGGAGGTGGTGGACCGAGACCCAGACCAAAGATTGCCTGACTTTTATTTTCTGGTCTAAGGGGGACTCTTTTATTACCACACAGAGTGACGTGGCCAAGTCTGCGACCTCCTAGTCGTCCTCCAAACAAAGACCCAGCTACTCATGCACCTGGCCCATTCACATCCATTAGGCGTTAATCTGGGGGCCCGCAACACCCTGCAGAAAAAAGACCAGCTCCTCTGGTCGGGTATGGACACCGAGGTCCAGAATTTCTGCCAGCAGTTCCCCCAAAGCCAACGAACCTTGCCCAAGAAGCCTGTGCCCTCTCCCCTAATCCCAGTTCCCATCATCGGCGTCCCCTTCAAAAGGGTAGGCATGGACCTCGTAGGGCCGCTCCCGAAGTCTGCCCGGGGCCACGAGTACATCCTCGTTATCGTCAATTATGCCACCAGGTACCCCGAGGCAGTTCTCCTTTCGAAGACCACCTCCAGGACATCGCCCAAAGAACTCATGCTGCTGTTCAGCCGTGTGGGGATCCCAAAGAACAATGCCCATTTTATCCCATCTAATGGCTGATCTGTTTTGGCTGTTGCAGGTGAAACATCTGAGGACATCCATCTAACACCCCCAGACCAATAGCTTGGTGGAAAGGTTCGACCAGACCCTCAAATGGATGTTGTGGCAGGTTGTTGGCGAGGAAAGGAGGAACTGGGACCTCCTCCTACTTTATGTCCTCGTGGTCGTTCGAGAAACACCAGAGGCTTCCACGGGCTTCACCCCCTTTGAGCTCCTCTTTGGATGGCGGCTTTGAGGTCTGCTGGATGTGGCCAAGTAGGCATGGAAGGAGCAGTCCTCACCATTCTGCACCCTGGTCGAATACATACGAGACATGCAGGAGTGGATCGACCAAGTGGCACCCATCGTCCAGCAACATATAGAGGAAGCCCAGATGGAACAGCAACGGATATACAACTGGCCAGCCCATCCTCGAGAGTTCCAGCTGGGTGACCTCCTGCTACCGAGTTCCAATTCTTCCCACTGGCAAGGCCCCTACACCATCCTCGAGAGGGTGGGCCTGGTGAATTATCCCCTGCAACAGCCCGGTAAGCGTGCAGACACCTAAACTTGCCACATTAATTTATTAAAAAAAATATATCAAGCCTGTCCCAGCAGTGTCTGCATTTGCCACTCTCTCCAGACCCCACAGAGTGTACCTCGGTCCAGAAGGTAGAAGAACTTACCCCCTCACAGTGTCAGGAGCTCACAGAGCTAGTGGACCAGTTTGCTGATGTCTTTTCCTCAACACCCGGTATGACACATCTGGTCGAGCACGAGATCAAAACCCCTGTGGGAGTGGTGGTACACCAGTGGCCCTACTGTGTCGCTGAAGCTCACTGTCATGCATTTGAGGAGGAAGTCAGATGGATGCTACGGGATGGCTTCACTGAGGAGTCCACCAGCCCCTGGTCCAGCCCCATTGTGGTGATCCCGAAGCCTGACGGGAGTCTCTGGCTATGCAATGACTTCCAGAAGCTGAACAAGGTCTCGGACTTTGATAGTTACCCCCTCTCCTGAGTGGACGACCTGTTGGAGTGGCTGGGAATAGTTCAGTTCATTTCCACCCTCAAGTTCGCAAGAGGCTACTGGTAGGAAGCCCTAGCCCCACACGCCAAGGCCAACACACCGTTCAGCACGTCCAGTGGCCACTGGCAGTACCGAGTTCTCCCCTTCAGGCTACACGGAACGCCTGCAACATTCCAGCTGCTGATGGATATCGTCTTATGACCCCACCAACAGTTTGTGGCTGGACGACGCTGTCATCCACTCCACCACCTGGTCGGACCACCTACACCATCTCAGGGAGGTCCTGGGAAGCTCCAGAAGGCAAGGATGATGGCAAACCCATGGAAATGCCACCTGGGGCTGACCGAGGCACGGTACCTGGGGTACCGTGTTAACTGGGGACTACTGAAGCCCCAGGAAAAGAAAATTGAGGCAGTAAAAGGGTACCCTTCGCTCACCACGAAGAAGCAGATACATGCCTTTCTGGGGTTGGCGGGTTACTATTGGATGTTTGTTCCTAATTTCTCCTCTTTAGCCTCCCCCCTCTCAGATCTTACCAAGAAAAAACAACCAGACCAGGTGCGCTGGGCCAAAGAGGTAGGGCAGGCTCTTAAGAAGGCACTCACCAGCTCCCCAGTTCTCAGGAACCCAGACTTTGAACTGCCTTTCACCGTCCACACTGGCGCATCTGAAACTGAGCTAGCCGCCGTGCTCTTGCAATCATTTGATGGGGAAGAGCACCCGGTACTGTACGTCAGCTGGAGGTTGACCCCCGCTGAAATGAAGTATGTCGCCATTGAGAGAGAAGACCTATCACTAATGTGGGCTAGGAGTATTGAGGAGTGGGTGTGCCCCTGCAGTGGGTGGCCAGGGCAAAGGACACCAATGCTAGGGTGACTCAATGGTTTCTCCCTTTGTAGGATTTTTCCTTCCAGATGCAACACCATGGGAACGCTGCTGGCCTGTCCTGGCGGTACACTCTATGGGCACAACCGTTACTGCCAGTAGGCTCGGAGCTGAGGGGAGTACTGTGACGGTGAGCCTGCAGCCCCCTCGCTACAAACACTGCGCACTCCTCACGGGTGTTGAACAGACTGCGCCTTTTCAGAGCCCCCAGTGTTGTGGATAGCGCGAGAGCACATGGCTGCAAGGCGGGATGGCAGAAATGCACACAGCTGGCAGCCAGTGATTGCTCAGATGACAGCAAAGAAGACCACACTCCCCTTCAGTGACGTGTGACATCACTGCTGCTGTCACCATAAAATCACTTTCTCAGGAAGACTACCAACCTGGACATTAGTTCCAGCACATTCCCTGCTATGTTCTGAGCTTGTCAGACAGTGCCAGATAAAAGGGCACTAACTGGGGTGTTTTTTTAGAGCAGAGAGCAGAGTTTTTCTGTAGCCTTATGCCAGTTCATGAAGCCTCCCATAATCAAACTTCTGTCTAAGCTCATGCTGTCTTCATTAAATAGACTTTCCTCCAGTACTTTGAAGCAGCTAAAATATACTTTCCTCAGTATAATGCAGCCATATTCACTTGATGAACCAGCTTGCACTGAATGAACAACAAAATGTTTAACTATAGTCAATTCAATTTTATTTGTATAGGGCTTTTAACAATGGATTTTACACACATTTTCACATCATACATTTTAAATATATAAATTTATCCCTAATGAGGAAGCCAGAGGTGACGGTGGTGAGGAAAAACTCCCTGAGATGATATGAGGAAGAAACCTTCTGGCTCAAAAGGGAACCATCCTCATCTGGGTGCAACGGATAGTGCGATTATAAATCATTCCCTTCTATAACTGTGTACTACATGGACAACTAGTGCAGTTGTGTAACCAGGAACTTATGAGCTTAGGAGCAACTTATGAATATGAGCAGCTGAGTCATTTCTGAATTTCATTATAGTTTTACCTTGAAATCTGTTTTGTTGAAGTTATTATCTGTTCAATGATGGAGACTTGAGTGCAAAACTGTTTGTATCAATTGCAGTACAAAGCTATCTTCATGCTTTCTATATGGTACCGTCCTCTGTAATCTCATGGAATCCAAGCAGAAGTAGGGCATCAGGATGGATCAGGCAGATCCGGAGGGCAGAAGGAGTCGGGATCACTGGCATCTCAGGAGTAGCATGTGCAAATCGACAGAGAGAGAGAGAGAGAGAGAGAGACAGAGAGAGAGAGAGAGAGAGAAACACAAATGATTAGGTATGCTCATGGACCTGTAATGGTTAAAGACAATGTACACTGTGTGTTTATTAGCCAAACTAACCTTCCAGGGAAACTGAAGCTGGCTGGTGCACTGCCTCTGCAATGTTAGCATTTTGAGCTGCAGTGTTAGCCTTAGCTTCATGTTTCTGAATTGTGGCAACATGGCCTCAAAAATGTGTTTCTGAACCAAGTTGACAGCTGGTTAATAGCTACACTAATACACTAATATTATGTGAGTAGATACAAATCTTTGTTGGCAATAAATTGTTGTATCTTTAGAGCAACACAATGTTGATCTCATTAATGGCTTTCTGTTACCTTTCTGTAATTTTATACACACACACACACGCACACACACACACACACACAAACTGTTCAAAATGTTTCATAATTAGTTCATGCAAATAAAACAAATGCAAGAACCATTTCAGTTTCCACAGCCAAACAAAGTGAAACCACTGTTCCTCTATGTGAGATAAAGCAAAATTATATATTAAAACTTAAAAACCTCTCATTTTACTACATTTTATGACAACCACCAGTCACTTCATGAAAGCTGCCTTACTTCCCAGACTTTTCTGTTTTAGTTAAGATGTAAACACTAGAACATTTGTACATTTTGTTATTAATTGCTGTAACATCTTTTTCCAAGAATAGGAAGAAAGAAGAAAACTTTTCTGTGTTTACATCTTAATTAAAACAGGCAAGCTCTTCCCCTGTCTATATATAGAATACGATTTCCTCCAAAACTGATAACTTGAAAAAAACAACCACCAGATACACAGATCATATGTCATAAAATGTGACTCCACGGCCCTACTGTTTATATCTGTTGCTACGTCTGTCTGCATTTTTATCCTTCAGACATAAGACAGCATTGATGGACAGCATTCTCTGTGTTTATCTGTTTATCTGCATTTTTAAAATTCATGCATAAAGCAGCCGGAACATTTTCCTGGTCTCTGTGTTTGTCTGCTCAACCTCATTTTTACCCATCAATCAGCAGTGATTTCTTCCTGGTCTGTGTGACTCACGTTCACTTCAGGGTGCTGATGGCACTTTCAAATCTGACCACGGAGGTAGACCAAGGCTACCTGATACTGTTATCACATCAGCTACAAGATACATCTATGATTGCAAGTGACATGTTTTTGAGGAGTGGTGCATGGCATTGGGTTATTTGCCTTTCAGTATTCTGTTCCTATGATTTTATCATTACTGCCTTCTCTACCATTAAAGTACACCTGAACGCACGTCGCATCTACACGTCAATCCTGACTGCCGTATGAAATATTAGTTCTGGGGAAAACCAAGAATCAGCGTGTTCCATAGTGAGATACATCACTCATACTGTCAGAGGACCAGGGTTATGATCATGACCTAAAGTTTTGTATTTTCCATTAATACCATTTTCATTGTATACTAGTCATGTGACAACTTCAGAAATACATTAGACTGCTTCCCTTTTGTGTATTTGTGGACAAAATCTGTTCGTTTTTGATAAGTAAAACCAAAAATGATGGAATGAGGCAACCAATATCTGCTTTGACTAACAGGGTGTAATGTAAATACAATAATGGCAGAACTTGGATAGATACAATGCTATCCGGATCATTTACACCCTTTAATAAAATAATTAGCAGTATTTTTTTTTTTTTTATAAAATCCTTCTCAGAAAAACCAATAAAATTATATGCAGTATATTTTTTTATTCACATCCTTGTACAAAAAAACAAAAGGAAACAAAAAGATGAAATCCCCTAATCAATCATGTTCTCATGAGAACCACCTTTCCATGACGCTGAAAAATATTGTCAGTATTTATTACATCATCTCTTCTGAGGTCTCTATAAACATTAGGCAACATAGCTTGTCACAAACTAATTAAAAACACAGTTTTGTATTATCGAAACTTACACCAGAATTCTAACAGTCTAAAATTCAGGATCAGACCTGTAGTGTAGCGAGCGGCTGCATTCCGAACGCACCACTGTACAGCACTCATGGGCTCGAGTTTCACCGAGCTGAAACATTAGTCAGCCTGTCTGCTGAGTTTAATACAGATCCATGTCTAAAAACATTACAGAAACGGATCGAGTGTTGACCATGACTTCAAATCCCTCATTATACTGTATCACCCAGTGTAGAGACCAGGGCTACAGATATCTAAATGAAAGACTAAAATCCTGTGTGAGTTCTTCATAAATCTCCTTCTTAACCTTATATATTTTTCATATTTCAATAACAGATATATCAGTTTAATTTAATTAATCAGTTTAATAAATATGATCATCTAAGTGTGCATACACTTGAATAGTTTCTGTTATATATTCTGTTTCCTAGAATCGTCCAGTTCTACATTCAGAGTCTAGGTTATTGGTGTTAATCGATAGAACAGATAATAATAAATAAATATTCATGCCTGTATTGGATTTAAACACAAAGTGGCATGGCCTCAAGCAGAAGGTTTTTATTTAGAAGTGCGTATGATCCCTACCATGCTGGAAACACCAGAAAACCCAGAAGTAGTAATTCCTAGCAGTGTTAGGAGTCAGCATGGTGTATGTATTATGGCTCTGACAGTTCCTCAACCTCAACTACATCACTCCAGTTCATAATTTGTCTCACCTAGAGATGTGTTTGGAACTGTTTTTTTTTTTTTTTAAATCCCATTCATGCAGTTATTATTTTTGTTTGTACCGCCCATGATATTTAGTCGGTTCTGTTTCCTAAAATATAAAACTATTAGTCTGAGTTAAACCACCGTGAACCTGACCAGGAAGTTACTATGGATGAATGAACTCTATAAATGCATCACGCTGTGCTGCACATTCACAGTGGAGAATGTGTTCCTTCTTTGCCATGTGAGCTTCATATCTAAGCTTCATCTCATGTTTACCCGTGTGAAAGTATAAACTTCCTGCTTGGGTGAATTTTTGTTGTGTTCCACAGGATCTCTGTCTTGAAGCACAGCTCTAGCACAAATCTCAGCCAGATGCCTCTCTTATTCGTATCTGTATTTGTGCCCTAGTATGAATAAAATAAAGCTCTGTGTATGTAAGTTGTATAGAGAAATTAGGAATAATTTCCCTTTTATAGTAAATATTGGTGTATGGTGCCTAGATGCGTGAATCTTTCTACTTGTACAGTTTTACACCCATCGCTAGACCCCCCTGGTTCTCACCTCCGCTGGCTGTGTTTGGGTGTAAAGCCTGTTCCTTGTGTGTGCTTGTTTGTATTACGCAGTCTGATTGAAGTTACTTTTATTTTTGTGATTAAATTAGTTCTTAGATTAAATTAGGCTCTTTTGAAAACCTATTGTTGTTCTTGTGCTATTAGTGTATTTTTTTTAAATGTTATAGCAAGCTTAATGATCTGGATGTCTCTTCTATCTCTTCTACTTTCAGTGGCATTGCACTTCTATCAGAAAACATACAGAACAACTTAATAGCACTTATTTCTATTTAACGATCCAACCTATTCTACTGAAGTAAATACACTATAGGGGCAAAAGTAAGTGCACCCCATGACCATCACACCCATATGTGGTTCTTCCCCAAACTGTTCACACAAACTTGGAATCACACAATTGTATAGAACGTCTAAATAAAACAAAACTTTAATGGGATGTTCAACAATGATGGTCAGGTGTGATGGTCAGGGGTGCACATACTTTTGGCCATATAGTGTATATACCGACTTTTTTATTTTTACCATGAACACTAAAATGTCAGTTTGCTTTTCACTCATAAACATTTATTTCATAAGATAAAGGGAATATGGGGCAAACAAAAGTTTATTCTTACAAACGAATGTATCTTTAAATGAGAAATAGAACTACTCTGAATTACTGAAAATGGAGATGTAATGAGCGTGCTGATTTGTCAGAAAATATCTCCACAGGTCTGATTACTAGGACTGTTGTCTTGAATAACTTCTCAGGTTCGGTGTGATTGAGAGCATTCCCTGTGGCTTAAGCATGGATTAGCTTCTGCTTTGTCCACTTTCCACAAAATGCTGGCTGTCATTCTAAAGCGCCTTCTGAAAGTGAGTAACTGCCTCGATGATGTAACTGTCCGGGATCGATTACTAGAAGAGCACAGTCAAGTACTACAAGCTGTACTGCACCATCTCAAGTACGAAGGTCTGCAGAAGAATGAATCCAAGCTCAGTTGAAACCAAGTGCACTCTGTGTTTTCTCAGCCATACGGTAACAGCACAAGCCAACCAGTCCAGGAACATCCGACAATTATTAAATGCTCCAGCTGATGCTGATCAGATGCTGGTCAGTTGTGTTCTTTTCTGTCCTGGTACAACAAATTCCTTTGCTTGGTTTGAAGAGGTTCAGAAAAGCGTCGCTGAAGTTAAACAGCTTTGGTGGGACGTTAGCTCAAATTCATCTTTTTACATCCAGTGAAATTGAAGGGGGATGCTTTTGGTTCATCATTCTTACTGTACTTATACACTAGAGTGTAATTTGTGAGTCAAAATAAATTTCTTTTTGTTATAGCATTCATTTAAATAAAACAGATTATCTTTTTTTTTACTTTGTTTAGAGAATGGTGACAATAGGGTGGGGTATCAGCATACAGTGTGAACAACAGAACAGAAGATCCTCTGAGAGGATTAACTTTATATCATTTACTATCACTTTCATGATTTTATTTTCATGGTTTCCTTATCCTGCTATATATAGTTGAACCAAAAAGCAGGAAATGCTGTTTGTTAGTAATGTTGTTTTTCAAGTTGTTAGTGTTCATAAACACCTAAGCTGGGATTGGCTCCCAGGCCCTTTTCACATCATGGGTTTGGCATGTGCATTTTACATGTGATGTTACATCCTCTGGTTAAATATCCCAATTACCTGCTCTGTATTTTACACTTCGACACTGCCACTGGACTGAGAACATTCACATCTGCTACCTGTGGACACAGGTGAGTCCTTACTTTATTTTCCACCTAGTCACATTCACACAATTTAGTTATAATATATATATATATATATATATATATATATACACACACAATATATCTACAATTTAGTTATAATTATGGAATTAATTATACATAAATTAAATAAACTAAAATTCAATATATTCCAAATATATAAGGAACTTATCTTTAATCTTACATGGCATGAAATTTGGCTAGTTGACATCTTGCCTAAAAGAATATTTCACCTTATTAAATTTCACTTCATTACTTTTTTATTTTTAAATAAAGTAACTTGTTATTTATCGAGTATAAAGATATATACATAAACACAGCCACAGAAACACTTTGCTTGCACAGCTGATGTCCAAAAAATGTCTTCCTTTTCTATAAAAGATCTTTCTACTAAAAATTTATATATATTTTTTATTTTTTAGGTTATAATCAGCACAATGGACTGGAGGGTTATACTGGCTATTTTGTGTATTTTGTGTCTGCCTGGTAAGTGTTCTCTTTTCCTATTTTTTTCCCTAAAGAGTCTGAATTCCCTCTCAGGTTCTGTAGTCACTTACATTGTCCTGCTCAAATATAACTCACTCAGTTAATACATCTGCTTTCTTCTCTCTCGAGAAGCTGCTTTATTTAGCAAGACTATGTGTGAATTACAGAAGTGCGACATACAGAGCACTCTGCTACAGAGCTCTCAAGATAAATGCATTTTATCTTATGCACTGCATGGCAATCACTAGAAATAGTATTGTAGATTAATTTATAGATTAATTTTAATGTAAGTATTGGAAACTGGCCATTTATACATTATAGCAAATTACTTCCAATTGACAAAAAGGTCAATTTAAAGCAAACCACAAAAAATCACGAAGCATCAAGCAAACCTGCACTGGTATGCAAAGTAAACCAAGCCTTATCAACCGTGTTGAACAATCTGCTCTTATTTCTAACATTTATCTAATAACAATACTGGTACTTCGTGTTGAGTGCTTGGTCCTTTGTCACAAAGGAGTTATCAGTTTCTTATTTCACCTTAGATTCATATCTATGCTTAAGTATGTAGCCAAACTAAACATGTCTGTTAGTTTTTGTCTGTGTATGTGTTAGTGAGAGAGAGGACTTGGCTTCATGCGTAAACAGAATAGTAGTGGGAGCTCATCGTGGCCTAACTGGATAGATCTGCTGAGACTGTATGATATTCAGAAACTACTTCAGCGCTATTATTCTATTTCCATATATACTAGTATTTTAAATTTGGTGGATTCCACACATGGTGAGAAGCTTTTTATTATTAATTTTCTGCAAAGCTTTGTGATTTTTCTAATCAAAGGACTGTTGTAGTTTGGATCTGGAATGTTGAGTGTATTAATATCGAGCTAAAGGTAGATGGTCATAACCCTTTGTGATGGCATCTTTCTTTCTGTTTCATCATTTTTTATTGGTTGTTGTTTTATTGGTCCGTTGAATTCTACAATAGTTGTATATAAAATCCTGCTTTAATCAGTCGTTTTATTTAACGTGAGAAGTGTTGGGTTGAATCTCGGTTTTGATGTCATCTATCAAGTCCCTGTTTGAGATGGTTCTTCAATTCAATTCAGTCTTATTTGTAAAGCGCTTTTAACAATGGACATTGTCACAAAGCAGCTTTACAGAAATAAATGGATTCACAAAAAATATATTGTAAATATGTGAATTTATCCCTGTGAATTTATCCCTAATGAGCAATGAGAGCCAGAAGCTAACAGAGACATGAGGGCTCCTGGGACATAAAGCAGCAGCCACTCCACCATCAGCAAACCTGAGTGAACACGTGAGAGTGGGGGGGGTGACAGCATCCAAACATCCCAGTTCACCACAACACTCTATGCCTGTGAAACCCTCCAGACCTGCTCCTGTACCTCAGAACAAACTATTTACTAAAGGCTTGACTAAACAAATATGTTTTCAGCCGAGACTTAAACACTGAGACTGTGTCTGAGCCCCGAACACTAAGTGGAAGGCTGTTCCATAACTGTGGGGCTTTGTAAGAGAAAGCTCTACCCCCAGCTGTAGCCCGCATTATTCGAGGTACCAACAAATAGCCTGCACCTTTTGATCTGAGTAGGTGTGGAGGATCATAAAAGACCAAAAGTTCGCTCAGGTACTGTGGTACGAGACCATTCAGTGCTTTATTGGTCAATAATAGTATTTTATAATCAATACGAAATGTGATTGGGAGCCAATGCAGTGTGGATAAGATAGGGGTGATGTGGTCATATCTTCTGGTTCTAGTAAAGACTCTCGCTGCTGCATTCTGGACTAACTGGAGCTTGTTTATGCTCCTACTGGAGCATCCAGACAGTAAGGCATTACAATAATCCAACCTAGAGGTAACAAAAGCATGAACTAATTTTTCTGCATCGTGTAGTGACAATATATTTCTTATATTTCTTATCTTAGCAATATTTCTGAGATGAAAGAAAGCAATCCGAGTAATATTATCTACATGATCTTCAAATGAAAGACTAGAGTCGATAATCACACCAAGGTCTTTTACTGCTGCACATGATGAAACAGAAAGGCCGTCCAGAGTTATTATGTAATCAGAAAGCTTACTTCTAGCTGCATGTGGTCGTAGTACAAGTACTTCTGTCTTGTCAGAATTCAGTAAGAGAAAGTTAATAAACATCCAGTTTCTAATGTCTTTTACACATTCCTCAACTTTATTAAGCTGGTGTCTGTCATCTGGCTTTGCTGAAACATACAACTGTGTGTCATCAGCGTAACAGTGGAAGCTAATACCATGCTTACGGATAATTTTGCCCAGAAGTAGCATATATAAAGAAAAGAGCAGTGGGCCTAAAACAGAGCCTTGCGGGACACCAAACTTTACCTTAGTATGAGAAGAGAAGTCACCATTTACTTGTACAAACTGATAACGATCAGTCAAATAAGATCTGAGCCAGTAAAGGGCCGTTCCCTTACTGCCTACTACATTTTCCAGTCTATCCAGTCTATTCTTGCCATTTCCAGACAACTTCAGTTGATCTATGCTCAGCAAATGTTTAAGTTGGTCAAACAGAGAAGAGCTGATGACACGATACCCAGGAATAAGCCTTTGTTCAACCCGTGAACATTAGAAACAGCAGGACTCATGGCAGCTCCATTGTGTGAGGAGGCCAGTTTTGAAAATACATAAATGATCAGCATTGAGTTCAGAACAAACTCCTTAAACTTCATGTTATCTCTGAGTGTTTGTATGCACAATAGAGATAAATTAAGGTTTTTTAAAGCTATGATTGGGGCGTCATTTCCATGCATAGTGAGTGACTGTATGAGTGCGCAGTGTGCCGGGGAAGGTGGGGTATAGGGGAGAAATATTCCATGGAAAATACACACTGCTTTGTTTTTATTATCCTTATTTTTTTCCAGCATTTCTAAAAATATTTAAAAGTGTGACTTTCAAAGATGACAGTTGTAGATAAAACAGATCTGTGATTCAGCTGAGATATATGAAGGATGTATTCCATTTTTGCTTTGTATTGCTTTGTATTCCATTTAATCAGCAATTTTTATTTCAACTTTGTTATGGTCCACTATTCTATTCTAAACATCTTCAACGGACATGACTTTCCAGCCAGGGCTGAAGTGACCACAACTCAAGCAGCTACAACCAGGGCTGCAGTGACCACAACTCAAGCAGCTACAACCAGGGCTGCAGTGACCACAACTCAAGCAGCTACAACCAGGGCTGCAGTGACCACAACTCAAGCAGCTACAACCAGGGCTGCAGTGACCACAACTCAAGCAGCTACAACCAGGGCTGCAGTGACCACAACTCAAGCAGCTACAACCAGGGCTGCAGTGACCACAACTCAAGCAGCTACAACCAGGGCTGCAGTGACCACAACTCAAGCAGCTGCATCAACCACAACTCAAGCAGCTGCATCCAGCGCTGCATCGACCACAACTCAAGCAGCTGCATCAACCACAACTCAAGCAGCTGCATCAACCACAACTCAAGCAGCTGCATCCAGCGCTGCATCAACCACAACTCAAGCAGCTGCATCAACCACAACTCAAGCAGCTGCATCAACCACAACTCAAGCAGCTGCATCCAGCGCTGCATCGACCCTGACTTCAAACCCAAACACAGCTACAACCAGCGCTGCATCGACCCTGACTTCAAACCCAAACACAGCTACAACCAGCGCTGCATCGACCCTGACTTCAAACCCAAACACAGCTACAACCAGCGCTGCATCGACCCTGACGTCAGACCCAAACACAGCTACAACCAGCGCTGCATCGACCCTGACTTCAAACCCAAACACAGCTACGACCAGCGCTGCATCGACCCTGACGTCAGACCCAAACACAGCTACGACCAGCGCTGCATCGATCCTGACTTCAACCACGAACACACCTCCATCCAGCCCTATAACGACCCCGATTTCAACAGCTATACCGGTAGCTGCATCTTTCAGCTTGATCTTCAGCATCAATGAAGTCTTTGTTCCAGCACTGGCTGATACGAGCTCTTCACTGTTTTTAGAAAAATCTGCAAATATCAGTAATGAGGTATGTTTTAGAGATAATGCCACCTTTTACAATTTATTTAATTTTTCTAAACATGAGACATTTTGCCACCTGAACACTTCTATTGCCATATAAGACAACCTGAAGAACTCACCTAGTTCTAATCGTGCATTTCTGTTAATAGGGCTGTGACACTCTCTTGTGTTTGTGTGGGAATGAGGAAAAGGGAGGCTGGTGTGGGAAAACTTAAGTTTTATTCCTTTTTTTTGGCTGCTCTTTTCAGCGCGTTCTATTTTACGGTTTCAGACACACTCCAACATAAACGCACACATACAGTTCAGCTCAGCTCTCTCTCCCTGCGTCCGTTTCACTCCCTGCTTTTATCTCCTCCACTCACTGCAACACAGAACACTTATTAATACAACTACCCATACATAGGTGCACACTCCTCCCAACCGCTCATCGCCCCCGACTCCACGTCCCTGCTGCCTCAAGAGTGTATACGCAGGGCATGTCTGATTGTTGCCATGTCTTTATGTTTCATTTCAAGTTATATGAATACTGTGAAGTCAGATTCAATTGACATTTGTAAGTCTCAATGCAAGAGTTATTTGTTATCATTAATTATATCCAGTGTGAAATGTGACAAGCAGTTTATCCGTGTGTTTGACACTTTTTTTTTTTTTGAGAATCACCTGATTCATTTTTCTTTACTTTCTTTTCTTAGGTTGGACCAATATACAAGAAAAAGTTTAAAAACTTCCTAATCATGAAAATTCTAAAATTCAGGTAAGAAGGAAGATTTAGCTCTGAATATTTACAATTGAATTTGAACCTGTACCTCAATACGTTTGTGTCTTTTCAGGAGCGGTTCTATTGTGACAGAAAGCCAACTGCTTTTCAGTTCTGATGGACCAACCGTTTCTTCGGACCAAGTGACATCCACCTTTACCAGCGGACTTTCTGAATTGAATTTTGCTGTTGATCAAAACTCCATCACTGTCACCCAGGAATCTGGTCAGTATTCGCTTGCACAGACTTTACTGTGGTACAGACAGTATACTGTAGTGGACAGCTAAAATAACAATACCTTTGTCAATATCCAAATATTTATGGACCTGACTGTAATGCTCAAGTTTATCTTCTTTAATTCCAGGTATTATGTACAGATGATAATAAACTCACATATCAGTCAGACCTCACAAAAGAGATTTCAAAAAGTGATCAGATTGGACCAGAGGAAAAAAAGTACTCTGACAAAGAACTTTGCTGATGAGCAGAAAGCCAACGGAATGCGATATTAATGAAAATTATTTCAGTTTTACACTAGTCATATATTCTTTCACAGTAATAAGCCATAGATTGTCCCATCATCCAAGTTCCTGTGTTCTCAGATCATCCAGTCCAGACCGTATTCAATCTCTGCCTATGCGTCTGAGCAGCTCGTTTAGTGCAGCTGTGATTCAGCTGAGATTTATGAAGGACATTGCCTTGTTTTCTGTTTAATCAGCATCAGACAGTTTCTAATTTTTATTTCAACTTTGTTATGGTCCTTTATTCTGTTCTAACGTCTTCAATGGCCATGATTTTCAACCCCAAACACAGGTACAACCAACGCTACAACGACCATAAGTCCACCAGTTGTAGCTGCATCTTTCAGCTTGATCTTCAGCATCAATGAAACCTTTGTTCCAGCACTGGCTGATACGAGCTCTGCACTGTTTTTAGAAAAATCCGCAAATATCAGTAATGAGGTATGTTTTAAAGATAATGCCACCTTTTACAATTTATTTAATTTTTCTAAACATGAGACATTTTCTCTGAATGCTTCTATTACCATATAAGACAACCTGAAGACACCACCTGGTTCTAATCGTGCATTTCTGTGTGCAGGACATGTCTGATTTTTGCCCTTTTGCTCAATTTTTCAGTTTCAATTTCAGTGAAATCAGATTCAGTTGACATTTCAGTTGAATTTGAGCATTTGTAAGTCTCAGTGCATGTTAATTGTTATTGCTAACTTTATCTCTGGCTAAATATTAAACCAGTTTATCAGTGGAATTGATGCTTTTTTGATCCCTGATTCATTTTTCTTCTTTTGTTTTAGGTTGTACCATTGTACAAGAAAGACTTTGACGAATTCATCCGCATGGAAATTCTAATACTTAGGTAAGAGAGAAGATATGGCTCTGAATATTTATTTGTTTGTTGATTCATGATTGAATTTTAACCTGTATCTCTATGTTTGTGTCCTTTCAGGAATGGCTCTATTGTGACAGAAAGCATCCTCTTCTTCGGTCCTAATGCCGCAAATGTTACTGCGGCCCAAGTGAAAAACACTCTTCTCAACGGACTTAAAAACTTGACCTTTACTGTTGATCCAAACTCCATCAGGGTCACCCAGATTTTTGGTCAGTATACATTTGCAGAGACTTTACTGCGTTATTTATTACTTAGTGGTTATTTTAGTGCTCATTTCAGGTTAAAATATATATTTGTGTGCATTTAATTTTATGTACATGTTTATATTTTGCAGGGAATTCCATGCCACCAGTGATTGCCAGCTCACTTTCCGTGATATGGATGTCTCTTCTATCACTTCTGCTTTCAGTGGCATTGCACTTCTAGCTCTAGACCTGATCAGAAAACATACACAATAACTTAATGGTACTTATTTCTATTTAACGATCCGAATTCTTCTACTGAAGCAAATAAACACAGACTGTTGTTTTTTTTCTTTCACCATAAACAGTAACATGTAGGTCTGCTTTTTGTGATTAATATTTCATTCATAAGATAAAGGGAATAGGGCATTTTATTCTTGCAAACAATATCTCTTTTCATGAGAAATACAAATATCTTGACTTGCTGAAACTGGGGATTTAATGAGGGTAGTGACTTGCCTGAATATTTCTCCACATCTCAACAGTCTTAAGGATTGCATTTATTAAATTTAAATCACTTGGAACATTCTTTAAACACCTGTCTCGTTAACATAAATTACAATGTTGTCAAAGTCTAACCACTTATATGTATATCAGCTATCTTCTGTATATCAGTGTGCAATTAATAAATATTTTATGAAATAAACATTGCACATTTAATTTGTCTAATTTTAATTTTATTATTTCTTAAAATACAATCATACTGAGCATACGTGGTAAATATACCGGGGTAATATTCATTAAAGTGACAACCTCATGCTGATGAATTTCGTGGCCTGCTTCAGTACGAAGGAGCTGTTTCGTGAGTTCGGAGTGCTGTAATGCGTGTGAGGAGGTTGGAGCTCACGCTTCTTGGTTCCATGGTGTGACGGTTATCCTTCTGGACTTCCCAAGTCTTTGCTCGAGGTTCCATACTGTTTTAGCAAGTATAAAATTGTCTCAGAAATTAGCTCATGTAGTGTTTAGTATAGCAATTCCAACTGAGGTGAATGTGAAAGAAATTTGCAGTTTTTGGATCATAAAGTAAAGCTCTTGTGCTCCTTGGCTAAAATAGCTAATTTGGGAAAATGTTAAATAAACATGTTACTAAAGAGCTGAAGGTTTAATCCTGGATTTTTGGCAGTGAAGACAATGTTTCAGTTACTTCTTAGTGTCTGATCTTTGATTTTGTTGTTCCTACTTGTTGATGGAACTTTACCTGGATCATTGTTTTTCATTTGTAACTAAAACTTTTATATAGTATATATATAATTTGAATTATTCCAGAAGTATCTTATTTTAGCTCCATCCTAATCCCTAATGTCAGTAGCCTGTATATATATATCGAGGCATGGACTCCACAAGACCTCTGAAGGTGTGTGTGGTATCTGGCACAAAGACGTTAGCAGCAGATCCTTTAAGTCCTGTAAGTTGTGAGATGGAGCCTCCATGGATCGGACTTGTTTGTCCCACAGATGTTCGATTGGACTGAGATCTGGGGAATTTGGAGGCCAAGTCAACACCTTGAACTCTTTGTCATGTTCCTTGAACCATTCCTGAACAGTTTCTGCAGTGTGTCAGGGAGCATCATCCTGCTGAAAGAGGTCACTGCCATTAGGGAATACCGTTGCCATGAAGGGGTGTAACCTGGTCTGCAACAATGTTTAGGTAGGTGGTACGTGTCAAAGTAACATCCACATGAAGGCCAGGACCCGAGGTTTCCCAGCAGAACATTGTCCAGAGCATCACACTGCCTCCACCAGCTTGCCTTCTTCCCATAGTGCATCCTGGTGCCATCTCTTCCCCAGGTAAACGATGCACATGCACCCGGCCGTCCACATGAAGTAAAAGAAAATGTGATTCATCAGACCAGGCCACCTTCTTCCATTGCTCCATGGTCCAGTTCTGATGCTCACGTGTCCATTGTAGGAGCTTTGGGTGGTGGACAGGGTCAGCATGGGCTCTCTGACCGCTCTGCAGCTACGCAGCTCCATACGCAGCAAGCTGCTCTGCACTGTGTGTTCTGACTCCTTTCTATCAGAACCAGCATGAACTTTTCAGCAATTTGTGCTACAGTAGATCTTCTGTGGGATCGGACCAGACGGACCTTCACTCCCCACACGCATCAGTGAGCCTTGGGAGCTCATGACCCTGTCACTGGTTCACTGGTTGTCCTTCTTTGGACCACTTTTGTTAGGTACTAACCTCTGCACACCGGGAACACCTCACAACACCTGCCGTTTTAAGATGCTCTGACCCAGTCGTCTAGCCATCACAATTTGGCCGTTGTCAAAGTCACTCAGATCCTTACACTTGCCCATTTTTCCTGTTTCCATCACATCAACTTCCGGAACTGACATTTAATTGAAAGAGCTGAAATTTCCTCATTTCTTAAATATACACCCACAGAGTCGATACTTGGTGGAGGCAGCGTTTGCATGAACTACAGCTACCAGCCTTTTCCCCATTTCTTTTTGCAGAACTGTTCAAACTGGGAGAGCAACCTTCAAGTCATTACATAGATGTTCAATTGGATTCAGGTCAGGGCTTTGACTAGGCCACTCCAGAACATCCACCTTGTTCCTAGCAAGCCTCTCCATGATAGCTTTAGTCTTATGCCATTTTCAGATGTTTTGCAGATTTCATCAGGTTCTTCCCCAGAATCTTGACAAGTTCCCCAGTCCATGCAGATGAGAAACATCTCCACAACATTATGCTTCCACCACCATGCTTCACAGTTGGAAATGTGGTGTTTTGGTGAAGTTAGCCTTCATGACAAAAGTTCTACTTTGGTTTCATCTGAACACAGAACCTTTGTTGCAGAATTGTTCAGGTTGCCTCCAGATGGACTTGTTTTGAGAAATGGCTTTCTTCTTGCCACCCTCCCATACAGGCCAGATGTGTGCAGTGTCTTTGCTATTGTTGTGTGACATGTTTTCCTTGTTCCAGGGTATCTTCAAAGCCTTGGAAATCTTTTTATATCCCTCACCTGACGTGTGCCTTCCCTCAGCTTTGTCGTGGAGTTGTTTTGGGAGGTCTTTGGAGCCCATGCTGCTGAATTGTGTGGATCTGCACTTGAAGAGTAAACAGCTGGTTTTATTTAAGATATCAGAGTCAGTTTCTGATTCCACACAGGTGCTGGAGAATGAAGCTCCGTGACCTTGAAGGCAGATGTTTATTCCTGAGATGAAGTGTTTAAGGGATGTTAGAGTAAAGGGGTGTGTACTTATGCAGTGTTGTGTGTAGATTAACTAGAAAACAATAGAATTTCTTGTTTTAATTCCAGCGTATAGGGCAGGTGAATGTGGAAATACCTGAAGGTTGTGTATGCATTCTGTTATTCAGTGTAGATTAATATTTATAATTGCTCTTGTTCTCCAAGAGCTTTATTTGAAGGGCTATAAATAGCGCACAGGTTCCACCGAGATTTGAACTCGGATCGCTGGATTCAGAGTCCAGAGTGCTAACCATTACACCATGGAACCGCAGTGAGAGCAGCAGGAGTCAGAGAGCACACTCTGGTGTTCAGCTCCGAAACACACACCTGCCTGAAGTGAGGGAACTAAACCGGAAGTGACGTGAAACAGCATGACGTCACAAATACAGTGTGAATACTGAAATATATCAGAAACCACATGATAAAAATAAAAGAATTCATAGTAACATATAAGCACATAAGCGTAATTAGATTATTTTTTTTTTAAAAAAGTACATAATTATCATAATTATAGATAGAATAAAATAAAATATTTTTGAATAATGATATATATGAATATTTATTAAAAAATCAAGAAAGACAGTTAATTGTTTTTTTTATATTTATAGATAAATATAATCCGGAAAGTGTCATATTGTGTAGTTATGTAATTTTATATACTAACAAAAAAAGATAAACAAACAAACAGATAAACAATCCCGAGCTCCGTAGAGTCAGTGTGCTGAGGTTGAATCCCAAATGGCTGTTCAGTGTGAATGCTAGTGCACTACATAGTGCATGGCGCAGGGCCTGTCACTCCCTACGGAGTGCACTAGTGTGAGTAGTGTGGAGTGATTTAGGATCAGACCCATGTAGAGTCTCTCTCTCTCTCTCTCTCTCTCTCTCTCTCTCTCTCTCTCTCTCTCTCTCTCTCTCTCTCTCTACACTTCCTTCTTCCACACCGGGAGTGATAGATAGACAGGAGATAGGTGAGTCTGGAGAGTTTTATGTAAATCTACACAGGATTAAAGTAAGATTAATCAGCTGATTGTGTGCTTTAGGTCGGTTGTCATGGCGAGTGGAGGCTCGTGCGCCTGTCACTCTGAGGCTAGCTAGTCAGTTTAGCTTCTTAGTGATTTTACTGGTTTTTACGTCACTCGCAGCTCACATTAAATCTTTTTAGCTTTAGTAATCATTAAAGAGAATGTGTGTTTATCTTTCGCTGTATACAGCTGCATTATTTCCCAGTGTGAAGGGTTTGCCAGGTTAACTAACGCTGATTGTTATGCTAATGCTAATGCTAACACCCTGCTAGCAGGTTAGCCGAGTTTGTACACGTAGGCGAAACCCGCATAATGATGGCTAACGTTTAGCTAGTTAGCTAGCTCAGCGTTTTAGTTTTTAGAAAATAAACGATATTATTTTAGAATAAAGCTGTCCGTGCCGCTGCCGGCTCCTGTACAGCCCTGATGTGTGTTTCAGTGTAAAAACAGCAGCTGTATAACGCGCTAATTCTCACGATATAATGCGCTTTTCTTTTCTGTCTGTATTTCTTTTTTAAATTAGTATTGAGCATTAGGGCCGGTGATTGATTTCTGGAGCTTGTGCTCCAGTCCAGGTTGAGTGAACCTGTCGATCTGTATTCGCGTCCCCAGGAAGCAGTAGGCCTCACTGAAGCCTCGGGCTGGCGTGATGTCGGAGCCGAAAGCGGCCGCTTCGGCGCCCGGAGACACCTACAAGGGCTGGCTGTTCAAATGGACCAACTACATCAAGGGATACCAGCGGCGATGGTTCGTCCTGAGCAACGGCCTGCTGTCTTACTACAGGTAAAGACTGTAACCTGCCTGCTGTCTTACTACAGGTAAAGACTGTAACCTGCTGTTCAGAAACCAGGGGAGTTGGTCATGTTTACAGCTTCATCATCACTGTGCGCTTCATCACAGCAGAGTTCAGAGAATTAAACTGGCCCTTAATGCACTACGTTAGTCTCTAAAGTGTCTCCCGAAATCAGAACCTGGCTCTAAAGCGTCTCTGAAATCAGAATCGGGCTCTAAAGCGTCTCTGAAATCAGAATCGGGCTCTAAAGCGTCTCTGAAATCAGAACCTGCCTCTAAAGTGTCTCCAGAAATCAGAACCTGCCTCTAAAGTGTCTCCAGAAATCAGAACCTGGCTCTAAAGTGATGTTGAAATCAGAACCGGGCTGTAAAGTGATGTTGAACTCAGAACCGGGCTCTAAAGCGTCTCTGAAATCAGAACCGGGCTGTAAAGTGATGTTGAACTCAGAACCGGGCTCTAAAATGTTGTTGAAATCAGAAACCGGCCTCTAAAGCGTCTCTGAAATCAGAACCGGGCTCTTTACAGATCCGATCCTATATCTAGAACAAAAATACCAAATTTTTGTCATTTTAATTTTATAGTTATAGTTTATCACACTTCTGGGAAAACAATAATTTTTTAATGTCTCATCCTGTACTAGTGTTGTGTTCACCAATAAAATGCTCTCTGGGCTGTATTTGCTCCGCCCCCAGGGGCGTGTCTCGCTCTGCAGTAGCAGCTCGTTAGCAGTAAACATGGCGTTCGGTGTGTGTTTGCCGTGCGGTTTCGGTTTCCTCTTCCAGCTGAGAATAAGTGTCTGCTGTTCCTTCATGTGGACG
>NC_069737.1:405000-414205 GCF_027358585.1 Pangasianodon hypophthalmus | reverse complement strand
GAACTCAAGAGCAGGATGTTTAAAAGATTTCAGAATCTGCTTCTAAAGATTTGACTGTAGATTTGGTCAAGCTTGAGCACTAAATTCCCTTTTTTTCCATTTAAACCACAGACTCGTGCCTCTGTATAAAACCGATTTGGGGTGGGGCTACATATGAGCTCAGTCAGTGATGTCACTGGAACATGAAAAATATTTTATGCAAATTATTGGATGACATCATAATATTTGAAAGCCTTAATCCACAGAACCTCTGGTGTAGCTAATGTTAGCTGTGATCAGACGGTTGTCATGGTAATATTTAAATATTCTGGCCGATTTAGATAACTCGGGTGATGAAATGAGGCTGTAAATCAAGTCTACTGGGGATGACTAGAGCATAAATTTGCATGTTCGTGTATATTCATAGATCTTTGCATGAGTAATGAGTGTACAGTGTAGACTAATGTTTTGTGTCGTTGTCGTCCTGCAGGTGAACTTTAACGAGCCAATCTCCATGCTGCAGCGTCTGTCGGAGGATCTGGAGTACTCCGAGCTGCTGGACCGAGCCGCTAAGTGTCAGAGCTCACTGGAGCAGCTGTGTTACGTAGCGGCCTTCACAGTGTCGTCTTACTCCACCACCGTACACCGTACAGGAAAACCCTTCAACCCTCTGCTGGGGGAGAGCGTTCGAGCTCGACCGCCTGCAGGAGAGCGGATACAGGTCCCTCTGTGAACAGGTACGGGAGGGGGGAGAGGCAGGGGGAGGGGCAGGGAGAGAGGGCAGGGGGGAGAGGGGCAGGGGGGAGAGGGACAGGGGGAGGGGCAGGGGGAGAGGGGCAGGGGGAGAGGGGCAGCGGGAGAGGGGCAGGGGAGAGGGGCAGGGGGAGAGGGGGCAGGGGAGAGGGCAGCGGAGAGGGGCAGCGGGGAGAGGACAGGGGGAGAGGGGCAGCGGAGAGGGGCAGGGGGAGAGGGGCAGGGGAGAGGGGCAGGGGAGAGGGGCAGCGGGAGAGGGGCAGGGGGAGAGGGGCAGGGGGACAGGGGGAGAGGGGGCAGGGGAGAGGGACAGCGGGAGAGGGGCAGGGGGGAGAGGGCAGGGGGAGAGGGGGCAGGGGGAGAGGCAGCGGGAGAGGGGCAGGGGGAGAGGGGGCAGGGGGGAGAGGGGGCAGGGGGGAGAGGGGCAGGGGGAGAGGGGGAGAGGGGCAGCGGAGAGGGGCAGGGGGGAGAGGGGCAGGGGAGAGGCAGGGGGAGAGGCAGCGGAGAGGCGCAGGGGGAGGGAGCAGGGGGAGAGGGACAGGGGGGAGAGGCAGGGGGAGAGGCAGCGGAGAGGGGGGCAGGGGGAGAGGCAGCGGAGAGGGGCAGGGGGGAGAGGCAGGGGGAGAGGCAGGCGGGAGAGGCAGGGGGAGAGGGGCAGGGGTGAGAGGCAGCGGAGAGGGGCAGGGGAGAGGGGCAGGGGGAGAGAGGCAGGGGGAGGGAGGGCAGGGGGAGAGGCAGGGGGGAGAGAGGCAGGGGGAGAGAGGCAGGGGGGAGAGG
The DNA here is from genome assembly GCF_027358585.1 of Pangasianodon hypophthalmus. Lineage (NCBI taxonomy): Eukaryota > Metazoa > Chordata > Actinopteri > Siluriformes > Pangasiidae > Pangasianodon > Pangasianodon hypophthalmus. Next base: position 412,696 of record NC_069737.1, on the reverse strand, counting down.
CAGGGGGAGAGGCAGCGGGGAGAGGGGGCAGGGGGGGGAGAGGGGGGGCAGAAGTGCAGATACAGGTACTTTTATATAAAGTAAAACTATATATGGTTATGTTTTGTGTTTTTAACTCTGTTGTGTGTGTCTGTGTGTGTGTCTGTGTGTGTGTGTGTGTGGTGTGTGTGTGTGTGTAGGTGAGTCATCATCCTCCTGCTGCAGCTCATCATGCCATCTCTGAGCGCGGCTGGACCCTGAGGCAGGAAATCACTGTGGGCCAGCAAGTTCAGGGGCAAATACCTCTCCATCATGCCCCTCGGTACAGGCGCACACACACACACACACACACACACACACGAATAATAATAATAATAATAATAATAATAATAATAATAATAACGATGATAATAAAATTCAGTTCCATTCAGTGTCACAAAGCAGCTTTACAGAAATCAGAATATTGATTTATACAACTTCAAATATACACAGTGTATAAAAAGTGAGACAGACAGACAGAGAGAGTGAGACAGAGAGAGTGAGACAGAGAGAGTGAGACAGAGAGAGTGAGACAGAGAGAGTGAGAGTGAGACAGAAACAGAGAGCGAGAGAGAGTGTGAGAGACAGAGAGAGTGAGACAGAGAGAGTGAGAGTGAGACAGAAACAGAGAGCGAGAGAGAGTGTGAGAGACAGAGAGAGTGGAGACAGAGAGAGTGAGAGTGAGACAGAAACAGAGAGCGAGAGAGAGTGTGAGAGACAGAGGAGAGTGAGACAGAAGGACAGACAGAAGGACAGACAGTATATGAAGGAGAGATTGAGAGAAAGGAAGACAGACAGAAGGACAGAGAGAGACAGTGGGGTTGTTGTACTGTTGATGTAAAGGTGTGTAATAACGCTGTGTCTGCAGGCTCTATTCACTGTATATTTGAGAAGAGTAATAATCACTACAGCTGGAAGAAGGTCCGACCACCACCGTGCACAACATCATCGTAGGCAAGCTGTGGATAGACCAGGTGAGATCACCACTGTGGTGTGTGTGTGTGTGTGTGTGTGTGTGTGTGTGTGTGTGTGTGTGTGTGTGTGTGTGTGTAAAACCCCCACCAGGGGGCGCTGTGAAGCCTGAAATCCTGTTCATCAGTACTGTAATGTCACTGTACCACAAACTCTCATATTAAATTACTCACACTACACGCTGCATCTGCAGAGATATAGATAGTCTGCAGTGTCTGTTACACAATTTATGGGATGTAAATTTGACAACAGGAAATTCACAGCTTTTTAAAAAGTGTTTAATTTGTCTAAAATGACATTTTACGGCATCTTAGATTTTTGGCTGCATTATTATGTACTGTCGTGGGTGAAAATCCTTAAAGCTCCTCACCCATCAGTGTTTTCGTTTATGTAGGATTATATTTCATAACTGCAAATTAGGTCCTAAATCACATTTGTAGCATTAAATAGTTTTAAGAATATTGCTTTTAATTTGGGAATATGCTGGAGAGAATAAATGAAAAATAAAAATGAACATTCAGATGTACTGTGGTGAGTTTTATCCTGCTGGAGGCGTGTGAGTATTTTATTATAAAGTCACCCTGAGAAAGGGATAGTGTCTGAACAGAGCTCAGGGCTCAGAGAGACACGCCGCACGGTGTGAGGAGTGACTGTCGCCTTTTTCATTCTGAAAGAAAACGTATTTTATTTGCTCATCATGCTTTCTGAAATTCGCTTGTGCTCCAAAAAGTGTGCTTGTTCATGCCTGTGTGGGATTTCCTCGAGTTTGATGTCGCCTGTGCACACGTATGACTTGCTGAGCTCATCGTTGCTCGGGTAACCCTCGGTTCTCTCGGTTCTCTCCTCTCGGTTCTGCAGTCAGGAGAGATCGATGTGGATAAACCACAGAACAGGAGATCGCTGCCACCTGAAATTCGCTCCCTACAGCTACTTCTCCAGAGATGTGGCCAGAAAGGTGAGACTCCAGACACATCCGGTCACATCCTCAGCTTATTCATGACCAGTAATAATAAAACGGTATTAAACAGCTAGAGTGCCCAGCTCACTTAGTCTCTCTCTCTCTCTCTCTCTCTCCCTCTCTCTCCCCCCAGGTTACAGGTGTGGTGACGGATAAGGACGGTAAAGCTCACTACGTGCTCTCGGGGACGTGGGATGAGAAGATGGAGTGTTCCCGTGTAATGCAGAGCAGCCGAGGAGGAGAGAACGGGACAGAGGGACGCCAGAAGACCGTCTACCAGACGCTCAAGAGCTCGAGAACTCTGGAAGAAAACTCCTCTACCGTAAGACCCAGTCTCTCTCTCTCTTTTTCTCTCTGTCTCTCACTCTCTCTCTCTCTCTCTCTCTCTCTCTCTCTGTTTCTCTGTGTCTCTTTCTCTGTCTCTGTCTCTCTCTCTGTTTCTCTGTGTCTCTTTCTCTGTCTCTCTCTCTCTGTTTCTCTGTCTCTCTTTCTCTGTCTCTCTCTCTCTCTGTTTCTGTCTCTCTCTGTTTCTGTCTCTCTTTCTCTGTCTCTCTCTCTCTCTGTCTCACTCTCTCTCTCTGTCTCTCTCTCTCTGTCTCTCTCTCTCGTCTCTCTCTGTGTAATGTGATATTCCTCCTGGTCAAACAGATGTAACGCATCCTGTATTTGTGTGTTGTTCTCCCGCAGAGATGGAGCAGAGAACATGTACTACTTCTCATCCCTGGCGCTGACACTGAACGAGCCCGAGAGGGCTGGCCCCCACGGACAGCCGGCGACGCCCAGACCAGAGCTGATGGAACAGGGGCTGTGGATGAAGCCAACGCTGAGAAACAGCGGCTGGAGGAGAAACAGCGCACTGTGAGACGGGAGAGAGAGAGAGAGGCGCTCATCTCGCCAATACTGAAGGCAGTGAGGGGTGAGACATGGGAGCGGGGACATGCAGAGGTGATGCAGTGAGGGTGAGACACGCAGTGAGTGAGACACGCAGTGAGGGTGAGACATGTGGCGACGGTGAGACGTGCTGCGAGGGTGAGATGCTGCGAGAGTGAGACAGTGAGGGTGAGACACTGCGACGGTGAGACACGCATTAAGGGTGAGACACGCGGCGAGAGTGAGACAGCGAGGGTGAGACACGCGGCGAGGGTGAGACAGTGAGGGTGAGACACGCGGCGAGGGTGAGACAGTGAGGGTGAGACACGCGGCGAGGGTGAGACAGTGAGGGGGTGAACACGCGGCGAGGGTGAGACACGCGGCGAGGGTGAGACACGCGGCGAGGGGTGAGACACGCGGCGAGGGTGAGACGCATTAAGGGTGAGACGCATTAAGGGTGAGACACGCGGCGAGGGTGAGACGCATTAAGGGTGAGACACGCATTAAGGGGTGAGACACGCGGCGAGGGTGAGACAGTGAGGGTGAGACACGCGGCGAGGGTTGAGACAGTGGAGGTGAGACACGCGGCAAGGGTGAGACAGTGAGGTGAGACACGCGACGAGGTGAGACACGCGGCGAGGGTGAGACACGCGCGAGGGTGAGACAGTGAGGGTGAGACACGCGGCGAGGGTGAGACGCATTAAGGGTGAGACACGCGGCGAGGGTGAGACGCATTAAGGGTGAGACACGCGGCGAGGGTGAGACGCATTAAGGGTGAGACACGCGCGAGGGTGACACGCATTAAGGGTGAGACACGCGGCGAGGGTGACACGCATTAAGGGTGAGACACGCGGCGAGGGTGACACGCATTAAGGGTGAGACACGCGGCGAGGGTGAGACGCATTAAGGGTGAGACACGCGGCGAGGGTGACACGCATTAAGGGTGAGACGCGGCGAGGGTGACACGCATTAAGGGTGAGACACGCATTAAGGGGAGACACGCGGCGAGGGTGAGACACGCGGCGAGAGTGAGACAGTGAGGGTGAGACACGCGGCGAGGGTGAGACGCATTAAGGGTGAGACACGCGGCGAGGGTGAGACGCATTAAGGGTGAGACACGCGGCGAGGGGTGAGACACGCGGCGAGAGTGAGACAGTGAGGGTGAGACACGCGGCGAGGGTGAGACAGTGAGGGTGAGACACGCGGCGAGGGTGAGACACACATTAAGGGTGAGACACACATTAAGGGTGAGACGCGCGGCGAGGATGAGACGTGGTGAGTCCTCTTCTGGACAAAATGGGCCAAAATATTTTTTTTTGTAGATGTTTTTTTTTTTCCCAGTGTATTAATTTAATTTTTTTTTTTTTTTAGTTCTCTGTGTTTCTTTCTCTGTCTCCTGTTTCACTCTCCTGTCTCTCTCTCTCTCTGTCTGTCTCCCTCAAGCTCTCATTGAGGACTCCATAACTGACTCGCCTCTAAAAAGCAAGTACTTCCTCCATCTTTTCTCTGTCCTTCTCTCTCTGTCCCATCTCTCACACACTCACACACACACACACACACACACACACACACACACACACACACACACACACACACCCCCCACTCTTTCTTCCATTCAGTCATATTCTTCCTTACCTTCTTCCTTTTCCATTCGACGGTGCGGTTCGGCAAAGTACTGTTACTAATCACTTCCGTCGTATGATGGTACTTGTGAAAGTGGGCGGAGATTTTCTAGAGGGTGTGGGCGGAGTCTAGTGATGGGTGAGTCAAGGTGTGTTTAATGTTTAGTGTGAATACAATTTACGGAGTTTAATGGCGGTGAGTGACCCAAACGAAGTTGGGGTGCCAATACTTTAGCCTTAGCGAGAAGCTTGAATGTGCGAAGTGTCTCAGGTGATGATAAAATTCAACCAAAACAGGAGGAGTTGTGTTTTTATTTTCTGTGTTTCTTAACGTTTGCAGAAAGAAGGAGATTAAGAGAAAAGAGAGAGAAACTTTAACGTTCACTGATGATCACTGGAGAATGCCGCTCTATTCAGAGACATGATTCAGGACGATTTCTAGCTCCGCCCACGTTTCTGTTCGGTTCTCTTGGTCACACTGCAGGAAGGGGAGCCCACTTCAGCCAAAAATTTAAATAGACACATAGCGAAGTGTGAAATCTAACGCTTTACAGCTAATCATCGTAGGGTTCGGTAGAAAGTGATTAAAAGCAGTGTTTGCTTTCCCATGCCGGACAAGAAGCCCATTCCGCAGAACATAAAGCCTGTGGGGTGGAGTCGGACCTCCTCCAGCTCCTCCTATCTGCGCAGAGCTGGGCGGAGTCAAGCCGGTAATCTGTGGGGTGGAGTCGGACCTCCTCCAGCTCCTCCTACCTGCGCAGAGCTGGGCGGAGTCAAGCCGGTAATCTGTGGCGTGGAGTCGGACCTCCTCCAGCTCCTCCTACCTGCACAGAGCTGGGCGGAGTCAAGCCGGTAATCTGTGGGGTGGAGTCGGACCTCCTCCAGCTCCTCCTACCTGCGCAGAGCTGGGCGGAGTCAAGCCGGTAATCTGTGGCGTGGAGTCGGACCTCCTCCAGCTCCTCCTACCTGCGCAGAGCTGGGCGGAGTCAAGCCGGTCAGCACAGACAGTCAGACAGTTTGGGCAGCAGATCCGCAGTGAAAATGGCGCTGTGTGGAAACGTTTCCCGCTTTCTGTGGCGTTAGACGAGTGGTTTGTGAAGGCGGTGTATCAGGAATGCAGTGTGTGTTTAGTAGGTCACTGCGCACGACTGCGCTTTATTCCTCTTCAGGGTTGACAGGTGTGTATTTTTATTGGCCAGGTCACATCTCATCGGTTCTCTTTCTCTCCTCCTTCCTGCCTTGTTGTTTTGGTTAATACTGACATTTTCGCTTCTCTCTGTTTTTCATCTGCTTCCTGTTCACGATTGCGTTGTTTTTTCCGTTTCCTCTCCCAGCCTGTACTGATGACCCCTCCTCTGATCTCTCACTCTCAAGCAAGTATTCAGGTCCTTCAGAACTCCAATATGCAGCTCTCCTCACTTCTACTTCTGCTTCTTAAAATCTAAATTTTCCTCATTTCCTGTTTTCATTACTGCATCTTTCTTTCTTAATCTGTGTTCTTCTTCTTCCTGATCTCTCCATCCATCATCACGGTCGTGCCTGCAGTCGACACGCTGCACAGCTCACACTCCACCCCTTACTCACGCAAGTACCGCTTTAAACACACACACACACACACACACACACACACACACACACTTAAAATGTACCATCTTTATGAGAAGCATCTCGCCCTCACAAGAGCAATCGCACACAAAACAGAGTATTAATATTGTTTAAACCCGCCTGCTTTACAGGAAGTCATGTGACCGACAAAAGCACGAGAGTATCACTCCTGAATAACTTTTAAACTTCATATCGCGTATCTCTCGTAAGACTCATAGTGTCAGAAGTTTGTGTACCCCTCGGGAGCCTGTGTGTGTGAGCGTGCGTGCGTTTGTGTGTGTGTGTGTGTGTGTGTGTGTGTGTGTGTGCACATACACTAAAGTACAGAGGGCCAATCAGACTGCAGTGTAAATTATTTAATTTTGTTGGAGTTGAGAGTAAAATCACCACAGAAGCTTCCACTAATAGTACCAGAGCTTTAACCTGTACAACACACACACACAACCACACACAACCACACACACACACACACACACACACACACACACACACTCGATGCTCTTTAGAGCTTCACATCTCTGTCTTTTTCTCCTCTTTTCTCTTCTTGTCTGTCTTGTTGTTTGTCCTCGTTGTTTTTATGCAGAGTTTATTTTTAACTTATTTTCAGTTTATTTTCAGTTTAGTTAGTAAATGTGGCACTTTGACAGGGTTTTTGTGGGAATTCAGATGATGAAAACTCACATATGGTTATCACAAAATTCCTCTTCCTTTAGTATTTATTTATTTATTTATTTATTTAACATACTTTTGGCAAAGTAGGAAAAAAAAAATCTTCCCATTACACGAATAAACAATAAACGAGTGTGAAAGTGACGCATTTGTTTATCTGCACATTTTGATTTTCATTTTAGTCAGAGCTCAGTGATTACTGAAATTCTTTACTTTTAATTTATTTTAAACTATTTTCTTAATTTCATTTTATCGATACACTCTAAATTGAAACTAAATTTACTTTGACTTAGGGTTTTAATGAATTTAATAGAAATCTTATTTTGACGTTTAGTCGACATTCATTTATTTGATTGGTCTCAATCGCAGCACGTCTGGGACTGAAATGATGACTTGTGTACGCTTTTTTTTTTTTTTTTTTTTTTTTTGGCGAGGGAAACCAAAAACGCTGACCTTGTCGTCTTCGTGTGTGTGTGTGTGTGTGTGTGTGTGTGTGTGTGTTTTAACCAGGTGTCCCACAGGACAGCTACAAGGCCCTTTGGTTCGAGCAGCAGGAAGACCCGGTGACAGGAGAGGCCACGCATATCTACAAGGGGGGGTACTGGGAGGCTAAAGAGCACGGCGACTGGCACGGCTGCCCTGATATTTTCTGAATTAGCACTGTGTGCACCCCCGTCTGTAGAGTGGACTGTTCCAGCAACTACAACAAAAGGAAAAAACAGTGCATCAAATCGGAAATTCTTTCCCCTTGCTGGAAAACTGGACGCTCATATGGACTCGTACATCCGTCTTTTCTCCGAAACAATAGCGACCCCCCCCCCCATCCCCTCCCCTCCCTCGCCCCGCCCCCTCACCTTGCCCTGCCCCCTCCCCCTCTCGCCCCGCCCCCCACACCACCTTAAACAGGAAATACCAAAGGGGCGTACGAGACTCGTGACTCCGCCCACTGCTGTGTGATCTCCTGTTTACTTCTTTTCCTCCT